>NC_051066.1:62476313-62538815 GCF_004664715.2 Peromyscus leucopus
GAATTTAAAATCCTGAATCATGACAGGACACTAGTGGAATTCAGGTGTTTCTGGTACATGGACTGCTCTCACCCAATGTGAGGTTGAACTGTTGACCTTGTGTACATCCTACATCACAAATGAGTCTGTCAGATACACTAAGCCTATAGGCTGAAGATGATGCCCCAACACTGCGGAGAAACCTCAGGTGACTGCTCAGGCAGCTGGCTGTTTCTGTCAACTCAAAAATTTTTTGGAAGTTGCTTGCATGCACTTCCTGTTTTTATTTTTGTTAGCTAATATTATTCCTTCTTGGGTCTCTGAGGGAGTTGAAGATTAGTTAGTTATGGTTAAAGATTAGTTAGTTATAGTTGAAAATTAATTAGGATAGAAAGTACATTAGATACATCTTGGAATTACCAAAATAGGATAGATAATGGAATTATTTTCTCTAATTTGTCAAATACCTGTTTAGGTATTTATTACTTGTATATATTGTATATAGTTATTGTACTTTTGTATATAGTTTTTCTTTTGTTAGTTATAACCTTTTGCTTTTTTTCTTTTTATTAAAATAGAAAAGGGGAAATGTGGTGGTAATCTAATTGTACTGAAATGTGATTTTGATTGTATGTTAATAAATAAAGTTGTCCGGGGGTCAGAGCTATTAGAGCCATAGACAGAGTGTGGCGGTGGTGGCACACGCCTTTAATCCCATAGATCTCTATGTGTTCAGGGATACAGCCAGCATTGGAGACATATGCCTTTAAGACCTAGGGGGCTGTACATTCAGACAGTGACGAGGCAGTCACGTGTTTGGGTTTACAACCAATGAGAAGGCAGAATGACTGGAAAATCGACTTACAGACAGGAAGTAGCTCTCTTTTCGGGAAGCTGGGACACCGCAGGCAGAAGGGTGAGATTTTAGCTCTGAGCTCTGACCTCTCGGCTTTCTCTTTTACATTGTTTCTGTGTTTCTTATTTAATAAGACGGTTGATTACATCAATAACCAGGCTCTTCTCCAAGCAGTTTATTCAGGAACCTTGAAACAATCTTCTGACTTCTGACCCTGGGGAAAGCCAACCCACAACCTAAATAGCTTCTGTGCAGCCAACCCCAATCTGCCACGTGGGTACTGCGGATAGGTCCAGGTGCGCGGAAGTAAGCCAAATCCTTAGCCTTAGCCAAATAAGAAGTTGTTTATCACAGAGAGTGCTCACCGTCGGGAGGGTGGAAAGCAGAAGCCAGCGCCATCTTTGAGGTGGGGCTGCACGCAGCTCTCTACATTGGTCTAAAGTTCATGAGTTCCCACTAGCCCGGTTTGGCTGTCTTTGTTGGTTTCCCCATCACGATCTTGATGCCCCTTGCTCATAGAATCCCTCTCCTCTCTCTTTGACTGGACTTCTGGAGCTCAGCCTGGTGGTTGACTGTGGATCTCTGCATCTGCTTCCATCAGTTTCTTGATGAAGGCTCTATGATGACTGTTAGGGTATTGACCAATCTGATTACTGGAGTAGACCAGTTCAGGCACCCTCTCCACTGTTGCTGGCAGTCTAAGCAGGGGTCATCTTTGTGGATCCCTGGGAACTTCTCTACCACCAGGATTCTCCCTATCCCTATGTTGTTTCCCCCTATCAAAGTATCTCTTTCATTGCTTTCCCACTCCATCCCTGTTGCAGCTCAACCATCCTGTTTCCTTATGTTCTCATCCCCCATCCCCTATGCACTCTTGTTCCCACCTCAGTCTTAGTTTACTCATGGAGTTCTCATCTATTTCTGCTTCCCAGGGCAATCCATGTGTCCCTCTTAGTGTCTTCCTTTTTAGCTAGCTTGTCTGGAGCTGTGGGTTGTAGTCTGATTATACTTTGATTTACATCTAATATCCAATTATGAGTAAGTACATATCATGTTTATCTTTCTGAATCTGGGTTACTTCATTCAGGATGATATTTCCTACTTCCATTCATTTGCCTGCAAATTTCATAATGTCATTTTTTTTAACTGCTGAGTAGTACCCAGTTATGTTTATGTACCACATTTTCTTAATCCATTCATCAGTTGAGGGGCATCTAGATAGTTTCCAGGTTCTGGCTATTACAAATAATGCTGCTATGAACATAATTAGTCAAGTGTCCTTGTGGTACAGTTAAGCATTTCTTGGGTATATGCCCAAGAGTGTTATAGCTGGATCTTGAGGTAGATTGATTCCCAATATTTTGTGAAACCACCATACTGGTTTCCATATTGGTATACAAATTTGCACTCCCACCAACAGTGGAAGAGTGTTTCCCTTGCTCCACATCCTCTCCAACATTTGGAAAGGAAGAAGTCAAACTTTTACTTTTTGCAGATGATATGATAGTATACATATGTGACCCCAAAAATTCTACCAGGTAACTCCTACAGCTGATAAATACCTTCTATAATGTGGTGGGATACAAGATTAAAAAAAATCAGTAGCTCTCCTATATATAAATGGTAAAAAAAGGCCAAGAAAGAATTCAGAGTAACATCACCCTTTACAATAGCCATAAATAATATAAAATACATTGTGATAACACTAAATAAGCAAGTGAAAGACCTGTATGACAAGCACTTTAAGTCTATGAAGAGAGAAATTGAAGAAGATATCAGAAAATGGAAAGATATCCCATGCTCATGGATAGGTAGGATTAATATAGTAAAAATGGCAGTCTTACCAAAAGCAATCTACAGATTCAGTGCAATCCCCATCAAAATCCAAACACAATTTTTCACAGACCTGGACAAAACAATACTCAACTTCATATGGAAAAACAGAAAACCCAGGACAATGGAAATAATCCAGTACAGTATAGCAACTTTTGGAGGCATCACCATCCCTTACCTCATCCTACTATAGAGCTCTAGTAATAAAAGCAGCTTGATATTGGCATAAAAACTGACATGTGTGCCCTGGCGGTGGTGGCACACACCTTTAATTCCAGCACTTGAGAGGCAGAGGCAGGTGGATCTCTGTGAGTTAGAGGCCAGCCTGGGCTACAGAGTCAGTTCCAGGAAAGGCACAAAGCTACACTGAGAAACCCTGTCTTGAAAAAACAACAAAACAAAACAAAAACAACAACAAAAAATCAGCATGTGGACCAATGGAATTGAATTGAAGACCCTGCCATTAATCTGCACACCTATGAACACCTGATTTTTACAAAGAATCCAAAATTATAAAATGGAAAAAAGAAAGCATCTTTGACAAATGGTGCTGGAATAACTGCATAGGATTTCAAACAGATCCATATCTATTGCCCTGCACAAAACTCAAGTCCAAATTGATCAAAGACTGCAACATAAATCCAGTTATACTCAATCTCATAGAGGAGAAAGTAGGAAGTAGCCTTGAATGCATTTGCATAAGAGACCACTTTCTAAACATAACACCAGTAGCACAGATATTGAGAGAAACAATCAATAAATGGGACCTCCTGAAACTGAGAATCTTCTGTAAGGCAAAGGATACAGTAAATAAGACAAAATGACAGCCTAGATAATGGGAAAAGATCCTCATGCACCCCACGTCGGACAGAGGATTGATCTCCAAAATATATAAAGAATTCAAAAAACTAGACATCAAAATACCAAACAATCCAATATTTAAAAAATCGGATGTAGATCTAAACAGAGAATTCTCAGCAGAAGAATCTCAAATGGCCAAAAGACATTTAAGGAATTGCTCAACATCCTTAGTCATCGGGGAAATGCAAATCAAAATGACTTTGAGATATCATCTTACACCTGTCAGAATAGTTAAGATAAAAAATACTGATGACACCTCCTGACAACTCATTCTCCTCACTCAAACATAGACATAAATCCTACTTGTTCTACTAATTCTAATGTCCTTTTATTCTAAGCAATGTTTTTGTGTTACTATGTTTATTTATTTTTCATATATATGTATTACACACACACACATATATATAGTCTGACTCCTCTTCAAAGAGCATATCTTCTACATTTCCCTTCATGAATACTTATTTTACTATTATGAATTATTTTTATAACTTTTAAACAATATAGGAAATGTACAAGACAATATTGCATAGCTTTTCCATTGTTTTTTAATGGCATCTTTTAAATCTTTGTTCCTTAAGCGATAGATTAAGGGATTTATCATATCAATAACCTGGGTGGAAAAGATGGAAGTCATTTTATCAGTGTCAAAGGAGTGAATGGACATAGGTTGCAAATATATAAATAAATATCAAAGTCTCATAGAAGACATTGACTACTGTAAGGTGGAACCTGCATGTAGAGAAAGGATTCCTTTTGCTCTATGCTTAGTTCATCCTGAGAGAGGTGTGAGGTTGAATAGATAGGACATAATGACTACAGAAGAGAAGAAAGCAATTAAAAGTTGATAAGATTAAAATTATCACCTCAATTTCATGTGTATTTGTGAAGGTCAAAGATAACAAGGTAAGATTGTCACAGTACAAATGACTGATGATGACATTGTGGCCATAGAAGGATAAAGTGAAAATCTTTGCGATATGTAGAGATGAGACAATTATACCATGGAGATAGGAAATGGTGACTAGTATCCAACATACTCTCTGTGACATAATGACAGTGAAGAGGAGTGGTTTACAGATGGCAACATAACAGTCACAAGACATAGCAGAGAGAATAAAAATTCACTATCTCCAACCATGTTCTCAATATCTCTTACTCATACAATCCCTCCTCTCTCTCGCTGATTGGACTCCTGGAGCTCTACCTGAGGCTTTGCTGTGGATCTCTGCATCTGCTTCCACCAGTCACTGCATGAGAGTTCTGTTGCTGGAGGGCTTCTCTCCAGGTTCCACCAAGCCCCGCAGTCCCACAATCCATATATAAAATAATCACTCAGACGCTTATATTACTTATAAACTGTATGGCCGTGGCAGGCTTCTTGCTAACTGTTCTTATATCTTAAATTAACCCATTTTTATAAATCTATAACTTGCCACATGGCTGGTGGCTTACTAGCGTCTTTACATGTTGCTTGTCCTGGCGGTGGCTGCAGTGTCTCTCCTCCTTTTTCCTGTTTTCCCAATTCTCCTCTCTCCTTGTCCCACCTATACTTCCTGTCTGGTCACTGGCCATCAGTGTTTTATTTAAATAGAGTGATATCCACAGCACTTCCCCTTTTCTTCTTTTCTTTTTTTTTAAAGGAAGGTTTTAAATTTAACATGGTAAAATTACATATAACAAAACAATTATGGAGCAAGGATTACAGTTACAATATTAAAGAAGATGTCTTATCTATCTTATACTTGTGAGTTTAAGGTTTTATATCTAACTTATCATTTATCATAACTGAGGAAATTGCAGCTATCTAGTCTTCAACCACATCAAAGACCTCAGAAGGATATAATACTACCTGAGGAATGGGAGAAGGATGTATGTAACTTTCGAGAGTTTTGCAGGGTAGACAGAGACAGCTAACAGCCTGGACAGTCACCTAATGTTCCTTTGTAAAGTTGGGGCATCTGTCTTTAGCTCACAGGGCTAGAGTCTCTCTGTCATTTTTTTCAGTGTTCTGTAGAATATCTGGCAGTTTTCTCTGCAAAGCAGGAACCTGAAGGACCATCTTGTCAAGCAAAGTTCAGTGGTCATCCTTCCATGGGTCCTGCATGTCCAGTCGATCAAGCAGTCCAGGCAAGAACAGTTTCTTGCCTGAATGGCTATCTTTGCCAACATGAAGATAAACTCCATATGGAGTGTCTTCGATTCCCATCCTTCTCTCCGAAGTAAGTCCAGTGCTGCCAGGAGCAGACATGTCTCACTGTCCAGAATGTCTAAATTTTTAAAACATTTTAAATGCCATATTCTCTAGGTCTTTGAAATGTTTAAAGACTACCTATCTATCTGAAATATATCTATGTATACCTAGAAGACTTAACTAACATGACTATTAATATGATTATCATAGATGACTAATTATTAATCTATATCTTAATTATCCATTACAATTGTAAATGAGTTACATAAACATAATACCTCAAACAGGAATAGAAATATATATACAGTATAACAAAATTAACTTATTTAGTTTATTGTATCAATAAACTAAAATTTATACCAATGTAAAACATTTTAAACAAAAACTAAAATCTATACCAATGTAAAACATTTTAAACAAGTTGTTCTTTAAAAGTAGGTTCATTAATCTTTTATCTTATCATCTCTATATCCTATATATCTATATCATACCCCCTTTTCTTTTTTGGAAAGAGATCTCATTTATAATCAACCTGTTTTAAATAAAAATATTGGTTTTTCTCTGTCCTACACCAGAGGGCTCTTCTGATTTGGGACACAAAAATCTCTTACCATTTTTTTAAAGCAATATGTCTGGGTTTAGAGGGGGAGTGAGCCAATTCCACCTCTAAAGCCAGGTTGGTATATTTGGGAATTTGGTCGTAGCATCTCTTACTACTTCCTGCTGGAGGGGGGCACTGTATCTTATGGGGACGCAAAGAAAATTTTGGGCCTATGGGGTAGTCTGTGAGGCTGTATTGTGTGAACCAGTTGCCTTGAAAACACTCTGGATGTTGGATCATCTGGGCCATGGTGTCATCAGAGACCTTTCAGGGGGTCTTGGCTGGTGAAACCCGATGTATCTTAATCTGGAACAAGTCCATAGCCTCTGGCTTTCTGTAGAAGCAAAAACAGAACCTCTTTTCCAGAGCAACATATCCTTACATCCAAATTTTGAAGTCAAGGTACCTTTAAAATATACATATTGGTTTAATTCAATGTCTTTTTCAATCAAATGATTTTTTTTGCAGTTAAAAATCCCAAAGGCAACACAATCCATATTCTCTGTGTAATATTCATCTTTACGTGTTTTTTTTATAGTAATTCCTCTTTTTTTTGTCTCTTTTAAGCCTACATATATTTTACACACATTGTAAACAATTTTATCCGAATCAGTCTTATTGTGAATCTATTGCTCTAAACTGAAGTATTCTAAGACTGAAAGGGGCTGTGGCTGCTGGCTCTGTCCATTTCAGCTTACCAACATGGTGTTTTCTGCCAGTTCTGTGAGTCATCAAGTCTCAGAAATAGTGGGTCTAAGCTTTTATCAAAGCAGCGTGTAGCCCAGAAACCTTTTTTTTTTTTTTTTTTTTTTTTTTTTTTTTTTTTTTTTTAATACTAGTAAAGACTAAATCTACCACACAGCATAATGTGCCGCTGGCAGACATCTCATTACTGCCATTCTGCTGGTCAAACGCAAACGCCAGGAACCCGCCAGTAGTTGAAACCCGCGTTTTGTGGTGTTTAGCTGTCCATATGAGACATGAAGCAGGAACCTGTTTATGGCTCTGTTTAGAATTGGTTATTAAATATTCTCAGGTGTAAGGTGAAAATTCGAGCTGTTGGGCACCATTTGTTGTTCGAGGGCTTCTCTTCAGGTTCCACCAAGCCCTGCAGTCCCAAAATCCACGTATAAAATAATCACTCAGATGCTTATATTACTTATAAACTGTATGGCCATGGCAGGCTTCTTGCTAACTGTTCTTATATCTTAAATTAACCCATTTTTATAAATCTATACCTTGCCATGTGGCTGGTGGCTTACTGGCATCTTTACATGTTGCTTGTCCAGGCAGTGGCTGCAGTGTCTCTCTCTCCTTCTTCCTGTTTCCCCAATTCTCCTCTCTCCTTGTCCCACCTATACTTCCTGTCTGGTCACTGGTCATCAGTGTTTTATTTATATAGAGCGATATCCACAGCAGAGTTCTATCATGACATTTAGGGTATTGGCCATCTGATCCCCAGAGCAGGTCAGCTCAGGCACTCTCTTGACCATTGCCAGTAGCCTACAGTGAAGGTATCTTTTTGGATTTCTAGAGACCTCTCTAGCACTCTGCTTCTTCCTATTCCATTCATCATGGTATCTCCCTCTTCATTCTCCGACATAGCTCCTGATCCAGCTGGGACCTCCCTCTCTCCTAAGCTCTCTTTCCCCTGACCCTTTCCCTCCATTACCCCACCTCCCCTATTTGTTCATGTAGATCTCATTATCTATTTCTCTGTCATTAGGTGATCCCTGTGTATTTCTTAGGGTCCTCTTTACTAGTTAGCCTCCCTAGAGTTGTGAGTTGCAGTCTGGTTATCCTTTGCTTTACATCTAGTATCCACTTATGAGTGAGTACATATCATGTTTATCTTTCTGAGTCTGGGTTACTTTACTCAGGATGATTTTTTTTCTAGTTCCATCCATTTGCCTGCAAACCTCATGATGTCATTGTTTTTCTCTGCTGAGTACTACTCCATTGTGTATATGTACCACATTTTCTTTACCCATTCTTCAGTTTAAAGTCATCTAGTTTGTTTCCAGGTTCTGGCTATTACAAACAATGCTGCTATGAACATAGTCGAGCATGTATGTGCCCTTGTGGTATGATTGAGCATTTCTTGGGTATATGCTCAAGAGTGGAATAGCTGGGTCATGGTTGGAGGAAGCACAGGGACAAATAGCCAAACTAGTGGAAGCACATGAACTGTAAACCAATGGCGGAGGAGCCCCCATGGAACTGGATCAGGCCCTCTGGATAAGTGAGACAGTTGATTAGCTTGAACTTTTTGGGAGGGCCCCAGACAGTGGAGCCAGGACCTGTCCTTGATGCATGGGCTGACTTTTTGGAGCCTGGGGCCTATGCTGAGACACTTTGTTCATCTTGGTGAGGGAGGATGAGACTGGACCTGCCTTGGCTGAGTCTGAGACTCCCCAGGGGAGACCTTGACTCGGAGGAGGTGGGAGTGGAGAGTGGGTTCAGGGAGAGGACTGGGGGGTGAGAGGAGGGAGGATGGGGGAATTCGTGGCTGATATGTGAAATTAAGTTAATTATAAAATAAAAATACTATAAAAGTTCACTATCAATGAGTATAATAAAGAAAGACAACCGGGTAACACAAAAATAAAATGATATTTTATTTTGATACTCAAGAAAATGTCTTAACATTTTGGGCCCCATTGCAGTTGAATACCAAGATATTTTGTAGCAAGATGCCTGAGAAAGAAGTACATAGGTATTTGCAACCTGTTATCTATTGTGGTGAGGATGTTTATACCCAAGTTGCCAACTAATGAGATCAGATAGATGATGAAGGACAGTCTGAGCAATGGTGCCTACAGCTGGTCCATGATGCCTCTCAGGATTGAACTGTCACCACTGTAAGGTTGTGGGCCTCCATTCTATCTCATCAGAAAACCTGCTCTAAATAGATGTACCAGTTTCATAAGCAGTTTCCAAATATATAGGATGACTTTATTTTTATTTTGGAAACCAGTATAGATGATATATCTCTAATGAAATAAAATAGACATACATACATAACCTCATTACTGTGTTACTTTTAATAATTTCCTTTGCCAAAAGTAACATAAACTGTCACCTTCATGTCATGATTATAGTAAAACTATGATATGGGAATATGACCATTTATCAAATACGTAAACATATATAGCTCTAAAAAGCTGATAAACCTTGCTGGACAGACTCATGTGGAGATGTAAATAAATGTATTACAGATGTGAAAAGCAAGATAAATCTTAGAAATTGTAGAACATTTTAGTTACACATATTGGGATAAAAATTATTATTTTTTTTATTTTTGTTTCTTGTACGATTGAAGTTACCTTTAGACATTTCCAAATTATATGATATTTTGCTATACTACATAAGATTCACACCAATTACAATACAGACACCTACTGAGGGTTTTCGATAATTTAGACAACTTCAGTTACATGTGTAGATATGTAGAATCCTAACACCTACAGATAAGACAGCTAGAGTCATAAAACTTAGTCAATGTATTTTTATATGTATTAATAAGAAAATTGTAGCACATCACACTTGGGCTTCTCTTTATTTGAAGAAATAAAATAGCGTGTGATCTATCTTAGCCATCTCTTGCACCTTGACCTAGTGTATAGAAATGATTATTTGGAAAAACAATTTTGGATGAATAAAATACTTTTTCAGCGTAAATGAAAATAGGAGGACTTTGTATTGCTTATTCAAAAGATGAAGAGGAGACAAAATGTTTCAGGAATTCTATGCTCTGTGGTCACAATTTGCAAACATGATGATCACAGGAACTTCAAAACAGTCACTGGTTATAATAACTCACTTGAAAAAATGTTTGCTGTATATGGATGTATACAACCAAGAGGATGAAGGCTTATATATTTTGATGAATCTAAAAAGATGAGAAAATGAGAAACTGGTCATGAAATGCTTGAGACACAGGCTATCCCAGTATCAACCTTTATTACCCAATGGTAAATTTTAATACTTCTCTTATTTAGGATTATATATCTCTGTCCATTCTTAACTTAATGAAATTTTGATATAAATTTCCTTCATCATATAATTTAATCTTTCACTACCATGAATTTTTATTATAATTTAGACATACAATTATGCTACAAATTAGACACTTGTTTTAGCTCATAAATATTCTAGGAAAATATGAGACAATTAAAAATATTAAGGGAAACATAGTTTCTTATCATTGTTGTAAAATGGCATTTTCAATGATTCTTGGGTGTGACAGAAAACTGTTCTGGAATGTTAGTTTAAGATATTTCTGTGGATATCATTCTGTATAAATAAAACACTGATTGGCCAGTGGCCAGGCAGGAAGTATAGGCGGGACAAGGAGAGAAGAGAATTCTGGGAAGTGGGAGGCTGAGCGAGGGAGACACTGCCAGCTGCTGCCATGATAAGCAGCATGTGAAGATGCTGGTAAGCCACGAGCCATGTGACAAGGTATATATTTATAAAAATGGGTTAATTTAAGATATAAGAACAGTTAGTAAGAAGCCTGCCATGGCCATACAGTTTGTAAATAATATAAGAGTCTGTGTGTTTATTTTATAAGTGGGCTGTTGGACTGCCGGGGCTTGGCGGGACCCATAGAGAAAACTCCAGCTACAAGATATATTACATTTGTTCATGCTATGGAATATTTGTTTAATAATGCAAAGATTGGTTGCATTGTTTTATGTTGCATTTGTTTAACTAAGTAAAGCTATGCTACTTTGCCTGCCTAAAACACCTGATTGGTCTAATAATGAACCGAATGGGCAATACCTAGGCAGGAGAGGCATAGGTGGGGCTGTCAGGCAGAAAGAATAAATAGGAGAAATCTAGGCTAAAAAAGAAAGGGGTAGAGCTAGAAAAGGAGAAGGAAAGGAGGATGCCAAGGGCCAGCCAGGGCTCAACCACACAGCCAGCCACAGAGTAAGAAGCAAAGAAAAATATATAGTATAAATAAAGGTAAAAGCCTAGAGGCAAAATGTAGTTAAAGAGAAAAAGGATAATTTAAGTTAGAAAAGCTGGCTAGAAACAAGCCAGGCATTCATAAGTAAGAAAATTCTCCATGTATTTCTTTGTCTTTGAGAAAGCATTGATTTTGATTACTAGTCAGTACTCTAAGTAAATCATAATTTGATAAAATATGTGACTTGCACACCACAGTCAAAACCCACATGTATTAAATAAAATGTTTAAGGCAAAATAGCACAGTTAATCCTGAAATTTTAAATTCCAGTCCCCTCCCCAAATCCTTCAGCTATTCTGTAGTTAACTCTTACCCAAGGAATAGCACATTCAAGTTTGAATACGCAATGAATGCCCCCAATTCACCTTGTTTATATCCACTTAACCATCAGTGATAAAACCCATAGGAAATGCCCCAGAGGGATTATGTCTTATTTATCTTCTGGTTAGAAATTAGCAAAATTGAAATTAATGAATGATGGGAAAAAAACACAACCAAATAAACACACAACAATACTTCTGGAGTAAAGCCTCTTCTGCTGCTGTTGAAGGACAAAAAAATATTTTGAGCACTATTTAAAACACATTAGCTCCTATTGTCAAGAGTATTTGTGATGTTGAACTGCTTTTCACACATTATTTGGAGTTTTTTCTTTGAGACAACATAGTGTTCAAACCAATTGACTAGTTTTTTAAATTAAATATCATTTTAAGTTTTAATATCTAATTAAATGCTGTTTATCTGAATTTTGTATTATATATTTGGTTGGTAGAATCAGAGATGTTGTATATCAAACAATGCCCAAGATCCAGGAATGACAAAGTTTGATTTTTTAATATGGATTATAAGCATTATATTTTCATAGTTTTTATTATCAGCTTGGTGATAATTTTCACTGCTGCACACACTTTTAAAGTATATTTTGTAAGTTCTGGGGAATAAAGGATTTTAGTTACAATAAAATTATTTTCAAGAAAAGAATAGTTTATATAAAGATGACTATTTAATTTTTTAAAAATATTTTTATTTTATAATTAATTTAATTTTACATAATAATATAGTATTAGCTTGGCTTTGGTGTCAAATCCACAAAAGGATTTTCAAGCAAAACTTAAGATATTGCTTTATGAAGGATTCTGGGCTTTGTTTCTATTTTTAAGTCATCTGATGTAGCCCTGATTGACTTCAGCCTAGCTATACAGTCAGGGACAATGTGTAGTCCTCTTGACTCCACATCCCAAATAATTATAGGGGTGGCATTTCTTCCAGTAATCAAAACTTAGTATATATCTTACAAGTAACGTACTTTCCATGTAAAAAGAAGACATTAAATCATTCAGTAAAGAGAAATGGGAAGTAAGAAATTAAGATTAGTTCAGTAATAAAAAAAAGGGGATAAAAGCTGCCATAGAAAATTCAAGACAACTAACATAAACACACACATACACACACATACAAACACACACACGCACACGCGCACGCACACACATACACATACACACATACACACATACACATGTATGCTCAGACTTACACAATATTAGATGATACATTTAATTTATGAACTATTTAATCATTAATATATGACATTCATTATTTCTATTGTAATTGTATGAGAAACAATGTAAAAAGAAAAGTGATATGAAATCAGGACATAAGAGTTCCTTTGGAAAGAAAGCCTCTGTGTGATCTCATTTAATATCAAAGTGATAAATCTTGCTTTTCTAACATGGTGATCAAGATTATTTAAGTGTTTATAGAAATATATATGAATATCAAATGTATGTAAATATTAACAATGCAGGTAACACAAATAATTAGTTAGATATACATGAACACCAAACAATTTATTGTAAAGTCCAATTCACAAAATTAATTTCAATCCTCAGAGACACCTGTCTCTCTCTTCAGGCACATATAGCAAACACATTGCTACCTTGTTTAGATTTATACACTTTAAAAGAATTCTTATGTGCTACCTCATTTCTTCAATTGTTTTGTTTATAATCTGTCTCCTTTTCAGAGAAGGATTGACTTTTACTGTGTTCTTCTCTGACGCTTATAAAGCATTTAAATATATTTGTGGGGAAGTATGACATCTTACAACATGTGTTTTTAGGAGAAGATATTTTGTATTCTTTTTCTTGTCTTTTTAAGGGCTTGTTTTACATCTTTGTTCCTCAAGCTATAAATCAAAGGATTCAACATAGGGATAATTAGGGTATAAAAGATGGAAGCCACTTTGTCAGTGTTGAAGGAGTGACTGGACTTAGGTTGCACATACATAAATATCAAAGTCCCATAGAAGACAGTGACCACTGTCAGGTGGGACCCACAGGTGGAGAAAGCCTTGCGTCTGCCCTCAGCTGAGTTCATCCTGAGGATAGCTCTGAGAATAAGCAGATAGGATGCAAGGATGATAAGTGGAGAAGAAATCAAGTCAATAATTGATAAGATTAAAATTATCATTTCATTTTCCTCCTTATTTGAGCAGAGCAGAGATATCAATGGGAGACCATCACAGTAGAAATGACTGATAACATTGTGTCCACAGAAGGATGAAGAGAAAATATTTATGGTTACCATGAGAGCAACAAATACACTGTAAAGGTATGGGATTGCCACCAGGACCCAACATACTTTTTGTGACATAATGACATTGTAGAGGAGTGGTTTGCAGATAGCTACATATCGGTCATAAGACATTGCAGAAAGAATAAAAAATTCACTAACAATGAACATACTAAAGAAAGACAACTGAGTAGCACAAAAATAAAATGATATTATATTTTTATCTACAATAAAATTTCTTAACATTTTGGGTCCCACAACAGTTGAATAACCAAGATCAGTGATAGCAAGGTGTCTGAGAAAGAAGTACATGGGTGTTTGCAGCTGGGAATCCACCATGGTAAGGATGATCATGCCCAAGTTGCCAACCAGTGTGATAAAATAGATGATGAGGAACAGTCCAAATAATGGTGCTTGCAGCTCAGGGCGGTCAGTGATGCCCATCAGGATGAACTCAGTCACCACAGTAAAGTTGTGGGTCTCCATCAGGGTTTATTGCAAAATCTGTTCTGAGTTGAGATCAAATGTCATCTTGTGAGTTTTTATTATTCAAACAAGCTTTAATGATATATCTCCAAACATTTGAATTCATTTTTGAAAGTAATTCTATTTAAAAGGGTGTACATACAGTCTTATACTTGTCTATACACACATATTCAAACATATGGCTTGAAACAAACAAAAAAACATATTTCTAAATCTCTGGTTCTCTACCAGTTAATGTTTTAATCAGAGAATAACACAAATATGTTTGCCAAGGTACATACTTTCCCCAACTATGATGAGAACCATCCCTTAGATACAATATTAGACATTAGTTAATCTAAAAAAACATCCTTCTACCTCACATATCTAGCCCAGGAATCATCCAACCTCAATACCTAATACCATTAGGATCTGGGAATATAGGTCTACAAACAGAAGTACATGTTTAAATGAGTTTATATATATATATGTATAGATGTGGAAAAATAAGATACAGTCTTTAAATTATAGATATTTGTATTTACACATACATTCATGAAATTTATTTTTCTTTTGCTTTAATTTCTGACAATTACTCATACACTGTGACATAATTATTATATACTTTTAATAATAGATAAGCTGCATTCTAAAAATAGTACATATGTATTTAAAAAAAACCTTACTAAATGCACATTGCTGGACAAGGTGGATCATTTCTTTAATCCCAGTACTTAGGAGACAGAGGCAAGTAGATCTCTGGGAGTTCAAGGCCAGCCTGGTATAGAAAGTGAGTTTCAGGATAGTGACAGTCAGGACTGTCTCAAGTCACCCTCTCTTGAAAAACTAAAAAAAGAAAAAAAAAGTCCACATAAATCTACTTTTATGTGTAGATCTACAGAATCTTAACAGGTAAAAGTGAAACATCTGAAGATGTTATCATAACTCATATTGGTCAGATCTATGAATACTGTTACACATCATGCTCAAAACTGTCTTGATACTGAAAAGCATGTAGGTAAGAGTATCTTTGCCATCCTCTTAAACAATACCTAGCATACACAAATATTCCTTTGGAAAAATGAGGTGAAATGTATAAAATACTTGGCATATATAAAATCAAGATGTCTCTGTATGGACTTTTGAAAGCTTGAAGTAGAAGTAAATGATCCATCAAGTCTAATCTCTGTCCATAGCAACAAAGATGATGAACATGGGTTTCAACCAGTCACTGGACTCACTAACCTACCTGAAAGAGTTTTCCTTATAAATATATATCTACATCATTCAAGAAAGGATCTCAGCTTCTTTGTTAGATCTGAAAAGATGAGCAAATGAAGAGCAGGTCACATAAATAGAATGTACAAAAACTACCAGTCTGTAGCTTGAACATACAAGAGGAAATGTTCACTGCTTGTTATAATTTTCAATTAATACTTTATTCATTATCATGATAATAAACTTATTAAGGATGTATTATGTGAGAAAATGATTTATTTTTAATAAAGGGAAAAATGAAGCATATGAAACTAAAAAGAAGAAAAAAGCAAAGAATACAAAATTAAATAGTCCCCTATATAAATTATTATTTTCTTGAAAGAACACTTTATCATAATACAATTCCTATGTTCCTTAGAGCCTACAAAAATATAAAGAATCTGAAATAATAATAAGAGCGTTTATTTAAATTGCCTTATTCATGACCTCTCAATATCTCCCATTGATTAAGAGGTATCATATTACAATAGTATAATTTTTAGTAATAGAATTTCTAAATATGGCTGCCCAATGTTGTGATAGATGTTAAATGCATGATAATGGATTAAACTTCAACTGTGTTGTAGATACCACAGAACAAAACCAAAGCTCAGTTTGATGGCATTTGCATGGTTGCAAATGAGGGACAGAAAATCTTTCTGTGTGGTTAGTTCACAGGAACATCTTCTAAATATGACAAAGGACACAATATGATAAATTTATATACTCCTTTATGAAAAATTTATATACCCCAAGAAGGCTTGTATAAATATATCCATTTCATCAGAGAGAGGGAACAATTTATTGCTTTTGTAAAAATGTGTATGTGACAATGTTTTCTGAGTAAAACCAGAAACAAAATGATTTACAATGGTAATCATAGTAGAAATTGCAGCCTATGTCAAAATGGAACTGAAATACCCCAGATCTCACCACTGTGTATACAGGTGATTGTATTTAATTTATCCTTCAATCATGTAGAAGGTTGTTTTAAAGTGTGGCTACATAATAATATTCCATTCTCAATATATACACTTCGTACAATAAACATGTAAAACTATCAGTTGTTGTGCAACTGATAGTTGTATTGGCTTGATTGGCAATGATACAAATGGGAAACCTTAAGTACAATGACTGTAAATTTTCTTATAGGTAAGGAAGTACAGGATTTAATGAAAAGAGAAACATATTTTATTATAGATTATTTTGTTCACAGATTACTTGAATGTTATTTTTCAAATCTATAAATTCAGGAAGGGTAGTAGTATTTAGCAAAAAAATGAAGTAATGGTGTTCATACCCTTTGTGAGATACAAACTACATTGCCCTCATTAAAGGGTCAGGAAATGGGTCAGAGAGCTGTCCCAGAAGTTAAACTGCTGAGTGCGGGGATGTGAGTGTGAGCCCGAGTATACAAGGATGGAAGAGGAAAACTAAATCAGGCATTATTCCTCTGATTTTTGCACATGTGCACTCACACATAATTAATGAATAAATAAATACTGTAAAATTAATAGAATGAAAAGTAATCACAACTATGTATTTTGTCTATAAAATTACTTGTTAAAGTTTCAGTTATTTAATTTAGTTTACCATAATGGGATTTATTATGGCATTTTCATACATATATGTCCAAACACATTGTTCTAATTCTTCTCTCTCTCCTTTTACTCTCTTTATAGTTGTTTTCTTTATCCTAGATGTTCCCCACTACTCTGGGTTAGAATAATTTTTTAGCTCATTAGGAAATCTCGGGTCAAATATAATTAAAGTTTGGAAAGACAACATAAATATAGACAATCCTTGTGTTCTTAAATTCTTTTTTTAAATAAAATTATTTTATTTATTATCTATCTCTTTTTTTCTAGGCCCTTCACTAGTTATAAAACTATTTGTATATGTAGCAGAGAGAAGAGAGAGTGAGAAAGAGACAGAGACAGAGAGAGACAGAGGAAGACAGAGAGACAGAGACACACATACAGAGGCTTTATAAGAAAAATATCTAAGAATATATTTTGTATGATTAAAAGATAGTTAATAGCATTTGCCCTCTCAACCTCAGGAAAAGTGTTCAAAAATAACCTGAAATAGAGAAATGAAGATCTATTATTGCTAGCGAGCCATTGTGGAATATTAGAAAAAATAGACACGGAATCACAAAGGAGAACTTCTAGATGGTGAAAGAAGCCTAGCAGAGGATGCCCACATCTCCTTATGCTGAAACTTCAGAGCTCTGTGTGACACTTTGTTACCTGTCGTGAAACTCTTGTCTTCATTTCCCACTGTGGCTCTCAGCATGGGCTTCTGAGATCTACTTAAGTGTGTTTGTCAGCCATAGAGACTCTCCCTGAGGAGATGCTGAAATCTTATTAATTACCAGCTAACTTTTTCTGAGCATCTAATGAGGTGATTTCTGAAGGTTATGAACTATAGGATCAATTTATTGTCCACAATTAGTTATTTGTTGTATAAGCCAGCATTCCCATTTATACTTATCAAAAAGTATCAAGGCCAGGTTCTCAAAGGTAAATTTGTGTGCTCCTGTTTATTGTGACATAATATGCAACTTCCAGGATGTAGAATATATAAAATATCCAATCATGAATGAATAAAGAAGTAAAATCTTTTGTACAAAACAATAGAGTATTATTCAAGTTATACAAAACAATAGTGTATAATTCAAACTTAACAAAAGCAAAGGATGATAAGAGGGATGAATGTGGAGAACACCAGGCTGAATGAAATAATCCTAAATTATGCATCAATAAATACAGTAAGACACCAATTATATGAGTTGCATGAAAGTAGGATAGAGAAAATCCAATAAAAAAGCTGAAGAAATCAACATTTTCATTTCAATTTTGAGTATATTTGAACAGACCAAAGATATCCAAGGAAGATTGTCACATTTGAAATGACTGATGACATTGTACACACAGAAAGACAAAGTGAAAATCTTCTTTCTTCTGTCCTTGCTTACATAAAACCAGCAACAGCAACCTCTCTGCTTTTCTAATGGTTTAAACTTTAGCTTAGACTTACTTCCTTTTTTTTTTCTTTTCTTTTTTTTTTTTTTTTTTTTTTTTGGTTTTTCAAGACAGGGTTTCTCTGTGTAGCTTTGCGCCTTTCCTGGAACTCGCTTTGGAGACCAGGCTGGCCTCGAACTCACAAAGATCCACCTGGCTCTGCCTCCTGAGTGCTGGGATTAAAGGTGTGTGCCACCACCGCCCAGCTTCCTTTTTTTTAAATTTCACTTTTTATTTAAGAATTGTCTTTGTTCATTTTACAGACCAATCACAAATCCCGCTCTTATTCCTCCTTCCTCTCCCTCCCAGCCTTTTCCACCCCACCCCCACCCCGAATGAACCAAGCCTTATCCTCTCCTCCAAAAGAATAAGGGCTCCCATCAGAGTCAGCAAAGCCTGGTCCATTCAGCTGAGGCAGGACCAAGCCCCTCCTCCATGCATCAAGGACGAGAAAGACCTCTGACCATTGGTAATGGATTCCAGAAAGCCAGCTCATGTGCCAGGGATAGATCCTAATCCCACTGCCAGGGGCCCCTCAAACAGACCAAGCTTCATAAATTTCTCTCGTATGCAGAGGATCTTCTCTGGTCCAGTGTAGTTTCCAGAGCTATCAGTCTAAAGTTTGTGAGTTCCTATGAGCTTGGTTCAGTTGTCTCTGTAGATTTCCCCATCATGATCTTGACCCCCCCACCCCTCGCAGGTATAATCCCTCCTTCTCTTCAACTGGACTCCCAGAGCTTGGTCTGGTGCATGGCTGTGGATCTCTGCATCTGCTTCCAGCGGTTACTGGATGAAGGCTCTATGATGAAAGTTAGAAATCTAACAATTTCTTTGCTAACTTTAGCAAGTACATCTTGTAGGCAGGATAAATTGTAGGATTATGGTTATATGGATGGGTTTGGTGTTCCAGTGTCTCCATTGGAAGCCTTGCCTGGTTACAGGCTACCTATCTCCAAAGTGGCTATACAAGTTTGTACTTCTACCATCAGCAGAGAAATGTTCCCCTTGATCTACATCCTAGCCACCATGAGCTGTCACTTTTGCATTTGATCTTAGCCATTTTGACAGGTGTAAGATGAAATCCCAGAGTTGTCTTGATTTGTATTTCACTGATGGCTAAGGATGCTGAACATTTCTTTAAGTGTTTCTCAGTCATTTGATAATTCTGTTTAGATCTGTTCTCCATTTTTATTGTTTTTTTCAATGTCTAGCTTTTTGAGTTCTTTAAATATTTAGAAATTATCCCTCTGAAAGATGTGGGATTGTTGCAGATTTTTCCCCATTATGTATAATGCAGATTTGTCCTATTGACTATATCCTTTGTCTTACCAAAGATTTTCATTGTTATGGGGTCCCATTTATAAATTGCTGATCTTAGTGCCTGTTCTATTGATGTTCTGTTCAATATTTTGTCTCGTACAAATTTATTCTGGCAATTCATAACTTTCTCGTCTATCATTTTCAGTGTATCTGTATGTATGTTGAGAACTTTGATCCACTTGGACTTGAGTTTTGAGCATGGTGATAGATTTGGATCTATTCATTTTCCTTCATGCTGACCTCCAGTTAGACTAACACCATTAGTTCAAGATTTTCTTTTTTTCATTGTTTAATTTTGGCTTCTTAGTTAAAAATAAGGTGTCCAGATTTATGTATGGATTTAGATTTGATTCTATAGTTCCTACTGACTGTTTTTCTGTTTTTATGCCAATATCATGTGGTTTTAATTACTATAGCTCTGTAGTAGAGCTTTAAATCAGATATCGTGATACCTCCATATGTTGGTTTATTGTACAGCATTGTTTTAACTATCCTGGGATTTTTGTTTTTCCATATGAAGTTGAGTATTGTTTTTCAAGGTCTGTAAAGAATTGTGTTAGGATATTAATAGGAGTTGCTTCTAATCTGTAGATTGCTCTTAGTAAGAAGGCCATTTTTGCTATGTTAATCATTCTGATACATGAGCATGGGAGATCTTGCCATCTTCTGATATCTTCTTCAATTTCTTTCTTCAAAGACTTGGAGTTCTTGTAATACAGTTTTTTTAACTTGCTTGGTTAGAGTTAACCCAAGATATTTTATATTATTTGTGGCTATTGTGAAGGGTGTTGTTTTGCTGATTGCTTTCTCTGCCCATTTATCCTTCTGTATAGGGCTACTGATATTTTTTTTTTAGTTAATCTTGTATCCAGCCTCTTCACTGAAGATGTTTATCAGCCTTAGGAGTTCTCTGGTAGAATTTTTGGGGTCACCAATATATATTATCATACCATCTGCAACTGGAGATACTTTGAGTTCTTCCTTTCTAATTTTATCCTCTTGATCTCATTTAGTTGTCTAGCTCTAGCTAGAACTTCAAGTACTATATTGAATAGATATGGAGAGAGGGTGGATAGCCTTGTCCTGTTCTTGCTGTTAGTGGAATTGCATTGAGTTTCTTTCCATTTAATTTGATGTTGGTCTTAGGCTTGCTATAAACTGCTTTTATCATGGTTAGGTATGTTCCATGTATTCCTGATCTCTCCAAGATTTTTATTATGAAGGAATCTTGGATTTTGCCATTGCCTTTTCAGAATCTAATGAGATAATCATATAATTTATTTTCTTTTAGTCTTCTTATGTTGTAGATTACAATGACAGATATTCCTATCTTGAACCATCCTTGCATCTGTGGAATGAAGCCTATTTGATAATGATGGATGCTCTATTTTACGTGTTCTTTTTGGTTTCTGAGTATTTTATTTGGTATTTTTGCATCAATGTCATGAGGGGTATTGGTCTATAATTGTCTTCATTTGTTGAGACTTCATGTAGTTTGGGTATCAGGGAGACGGTGGCCTTATAAAATTAATTTGGCATTTTTCCTCTTGTTTCTACTTTGTAGAATAATTTTAGGAGTATTGATATTATCTCTTTGAACAACTGGTAGATTTCTGTGCTAAAAGAGTCTGGCCCTTGGATTCTCTTGTTTGGGAGACTTTTAATGACTGATTCTATATCCTTAGGGATTAGCGATCTATTTGTTTATCTGATCTTGATTTAACTTTGATAAGTGGCATATATCAAGAAAATTTGTCCATTACTTTTGAATGTTCCAATTTTCTGGAGTACAGATTTTTGAAGTATGACCTAATTATTATCTGAATTTCTTTGATATCTGTAGTTAAGTCCTCTTTTTCATTTCTAATTTTGTTAATTTTATATTCTCTCTCTGCCTTTTAGTTTGTTTGGATAAGTGTTTGTCAATCTTGTTGATTTTTTCTCAAGGAACCAATTCTTTGTTTTATTCTTTGCATTGTTCTCTTTGATTCTATTTTACTGATTTTAGCCCTCAGTTTGATTATTAACTGGCATCTACTACTCTTTTGTGCATTTGCTAAATTTTGTTATGGATCATTCAGGTGTATTGTTAAGTTGCATGAGTTGGCTGTTTGAAACCTGGAGCTTATGCAGGGTCGCTAGGCTCAGACTGGGAGGAGAGGACTGGACCTGCCTGGACTGAGTCTACCAGGTTGATCTCAGTCCTCAGGGGAGGCTTCTCCCTGGAGGAGGTGGGAATGGGGGGTGAGCTGGGAGGAAGGGGAGGGGGGCAGGAGGGATAAGAACAAGGGAATCCATGGCTGATATGTAGAACTGAATCGTATTGTAAAATAAAAAAAGAAAAGAAAAAAAAAAGAGATATCACCAAATTCTTTATAAAAGCACTTAATGCTATGAAATTTCATTTTAGCACTGCTTTCATTGTGTCCCATAAATTTGGGCATGGTATACCTTCATTTTCATTGAATTCTAGGAAGTCTTCAATTTCCTTCTTTGTTTCTTCATTGACCCAGTTATCATTCAGTAGAGAGTTGTTAAGTTTCTATGACTTTTTAGCCTTTCTGTTGTTTCTATCCTTGTTAAAATCCAGCTTTAATCTGTGGTGGTCTAATAGGATTGAGAGATTATTTCAGTTTTCTTATATATGTTGAGGTTTGCTTTGTTAATGAGTATGTGGACAGTTTTGGAGAATGTTCCATGAGGTACTGAAAAGAAGGTAAATCTTTTGTGTTTGGGTGAAATGTTCTGGAGATATCTGTCAGGTACAGTTGGTTCATAACATCCGTTAAATCCTCTATTTCTTTGTTTAGTTTATATCTGGGTGTCCTGTCCATTTGTGAGAGTGGGGTATTGAAGTCTCCTACTATCAATGTGTGAAGATCAATATGTGATTTAAGTTCTAGTGATGTTTGCTTTTTTTTTTCTTTCTTTTTTTTTTTAATGGATGTGAGTATCCTTGCATTTTGAGCTTAGATGTTGAGAACTGAAAGATTATCTGTGTGGATTAATCTTTTGATGAATAGAAGTGTCCTTCCCCATCTTTTTTGAATAATTTTGGTATTAATATTTAGTTAGGTATTAGAGTAGCTACACCAGCCTGCTTTTGGGTACTATTAAGTTGGAAAATCTATCTATAAAATATCTATCTTTGATGTTGATGTGTGTTTCTTGTATAAAGCAGAAAGATGTATCTTATTTTCACATCCATTCTGTTAGTCTGTCTTTTGGGGGGGAATTGAGTACACTGATATTTCGAGATATCACTGACAAATAATTGCTAATTCCTATTGTTTTGTTGTAGTTGTTGTTGGTAGTGTGTGTGTGTGTGTGTTGTGTGTGTGTGTGTGTGTGTGTACATGTGTGTTCCTTCTTTGGCATATGCTATTGGGAAAATATTTATTGCTTATATTTTCTTGAGTGTAGTTAAGTTCCTTGGTTTGGAGTTTTTCTTCTAGTACTTTTTGTAGGACTTGATTTGTTCAAAGATATTATTTAGATTTGACTTTATCATGCAATATCTCATTTTCTCCATTGATGGTGATTGAAGTTTAACTGTGCATAGTAGTCTGAGCTGCCATCTGTGGTCTTTTAGAGTCTGCAGCATATCTGTCCAGGTTCTCTAGCTTTCCAAGTCTTTATTGAGAAGAAAGGTATAATTCTAATAAGTCTGCCTTTTATGTTATTTGGCCTTTTAATTTTGCAGTTTTTAATATTCATTCTTTGTTCTGTGTGTTTAGAGTTCTAATTATTATGTGGCAAGGAGTCCTTCTTTCCTAGTCCAATCTATTTGTTGTTCTGTAAGCTTCTTGTACCTTTATAGAGACGTCCTTCTTTAGGTTTGGAAAATTTTCTTCTATGATTTTGTTAAAAATATTTTGGGGCCTTTTGAACTGGGAATCTTCAATTACTATTATTCTTAGGTTTGGTCTTCTCATAGGTCTGTAGATTTCCTGGAGGTTTTGAATCATGGATTTTTTAGATTTAACATTTGCTTTGACCAATGTATCTATTTCTTCTATCATGTCTTCGGTGTATAATATTCTATCTTTCATTTCTTGAATTCTCTTAGTGATACTTAGGCTTATGGCTCCTATTAGCCTCCTAGATTTTTTCCATTTCCAGGATTTCCTCAGTTTGAGTTTTTGTTATTGGTTTGTTATTGTTATCTATTTCCATTTTCAGGTCTTGAATAGTTCTATTTCTTTCTCTCAACTGTTTTTTTTTTCTTGGAATCCTTGACATTCTTTAAGGGATTTATTGATTTCCATTTTTGATAGTCTTTTCCTTGATTTCTTTAAGAGACTTATTCATTTCCTTTTTAAAAAATTTATTTATTTACATTTTTAAATTTTCCATACCAATCCCAGTTCCCCCTCCCTCTCTTCCTGCCCCCATCTCTCCCAATCCCACCATATATCCACTTCTCAGAGAGGGTAAGGCCTCCCTTGGGAAGTCAACAAAGTCTAGCATACTAATTTGAGGTAAGACCAAGCCCCTCCCCCCTGTGTCAAGGCTGACCAAGATATCCATCCTAGGAAATGTGTTCCAAAAAACCATTTCATGCACCCAGGATAAGTCTTGGTCCCACTGCCAGGAGCTCCCCAAGCAGATCTAGCCACATAACTGTCACTCACATTCAGAGGTTCAGTCTCATGCATATTCTCCCACTGACAGGCTGGAGTCCATGAGCTCCCACAAGCTTGGGTCAACTGTTTCTGTGGTCTCACCCATCATGATCTTAACCTAACTTGATCCTGTGATCCTTCCTCCCTCTCTTCAACTGAAGTCTAGGAGCTCAGCCAAATGCTTGGTTGCAGATCACTGCATCTGCTTCCATCAGTTATTGGATGTAGATTCTATAATGACAATCACTAATCTGATTATAGGGGAAGGTAATTTCAGGCACTCTCTTCATTATTGCCAGGAGTCTTAGTTTGTGTCATCCTTGTGGACTCCTGGGGATTTCCCTAGCACCAGGTTTCTTCCTAACCCCCAATGGTTACCTCTACAAAGATAGCTCTTGTATTGCTCTCCCTCTCTGGCCCTCCCTCAACTGAGCCATCTCCTTCTCTCCTGTTCCCATCCCCCATCTTTTCCTTTCTACACTCCTCCAAGTTTACCCAGAAAATTTTAACTATTTTCCCCTCCTGGAACCCTCCATATATGTCCTTCTTAGGGTCAACCTTTTCACCCAGCTTCTGTGAGGTTGTGGATTGTAGCCTGGTTATCCTTTGCTTTGCATCTGATATCCATTTAAGTGTGAGTACATACCATGTTTGTCTTTCTGGGTCTGATTTCATCTTCATAAAGTTGGTTCTAAAGTTATTTTCTTGTGCTTAAGCTGTGTTATAATATTCAGGGCTTGCTGTAATGGGATGGTTGGACTCTGGTGATAACATGATGCTGTGACTGTTGTTTATTGTGTTTTTATGTTGACATTTAGGCATCTGGATTTGGAGTGATTATAGATCTAGGTGCTGATTATCAGGTTTGTCTTTGTTGAATGGTTGTTTTCCTCCTTTGTTTCTGTATCTTCTTTGGCCTTCTTGTCACAGTGGCCCATAGTTGAGTATAAGGTCTCTGCTTGAGTTGGAGACTGGACTTTTGATGCCCTGAATGGTCTCTGGTTTAGCAGTGGATTACCATTCATGTTAGGGGCTGGAGTTCCAGCTATGTGCAAGGCCTTTGATCTGAATGGGGTCCCCTGGGCTTCAGAATGCTGGCCTGGCTTCTGGTAGAGTAGGAGGCTTCTACCTGGTTTTCAGGAAGCTGGCTTAGTTTCTGCGGTTCAGGATGATGCCTGGCTTCTGGTGAAGAAGGAGGATTCTTCAGAATGTGGGCTAGGATAGTGTGACAAGGAGACAAAAGGCTGTTAGGGTTATGATGGGCAGGCATGGGCAGGCTGGAGACAGACTTACTTTGGATTCAGGGAGCTGGCTTGGCCTCTGGTGGAGTAGAAAGCTTCCACCACAGGTATAGGCTTGGATATAATGACAAAGAGAGGAGGGATAGTTGCATAATGCTAGGTGGCTTGGGCAGGGTTGGAGGGCAGTCTTTCCTTGGATTTAGGGAGCTGGCCTGGCCTCTCCATAATAAAATTTCTTGACATTTTTTCCAACAGATATTGAGTAACTGAAAACTGTAGTAGGGAGATATCTGAAAAAGTACCTGGGTATTTGCAGCCTGGAGTCCATCATGGCAATGATGGTCATGTCCAAGTTGTCCACCAGTGAGATTAGAAAGATGATAAAGAACAATCCAAACAATGACACCTATAGCTTAGGATGATCAATGATGTCCATATGGAGGACTTCAGTCACCATTGTGATGTTATGGTTTTCTATACTAGTTTAACACACAACCTGTTCTAACATGAGCATTATTAACAGAGTTCAACTATTATTATTGGAGGAATTTTTATAAACTATTATAAATGGCATAAATGTAATTCTTTCAATTTTCAATATTTAAAATCCCATCTGTAATATGCATATTATATGTATATGCAAAATATAGCACATATTCTACATTCATTTAAAAAAGAAATAGACATAGATGTACAAGAATAGCTATAAACTAGATTTATGTTACAAAATAATATTATTTAATGGCTATGAATACTTGGTTTTGCAGGAGGAATATTCCCCTCATATCAGGTGGCAACACATTTTAACTTTGAAAATTACTGCTCAGTTAAATATTCAGACAATAATTATATGTAGTGGATGATTTATTAGCTTCAAGATTCACAAACGCAGATAGAGGATATGTACACAACAAATAAGAAGAGAGCTAAAAATAGAGATGGAGATATCATTTATTGATCATTAATTCAGTTTTAAAGGATCATTAAAGTGATTTAATAAATTCAGAAATATGAATGGCATATGTAAATATTTATTGTTGAAACATGATCCTAATTTGTCTTATCAATAAAAACCAGGAGTTAGATATTGGGGTAAAAGCTGAAAGATCACAGAAGCAAAGGAGCAGCTACCAGAGTCTTCTTACCTCTCTGAATCCTTGGAACAAAAGGGCCAAGATCCTGTTTCCACCTGCCTTATCAAGTCCTGCCTCCTATCTGTACAGACCTCCAGACCTCTATGGTTAACTAGTGGCTAGTTCCACCCTGTGATTTCCAGGCAAGATTTATTTGTCAGAACACAAAGTATCACACAATATATTGTGCTTTTTTTTAAATGTTATATTCATCATTTCTATAATTATAAATGCATAGTTACATGTAACCACTACATTTAGTAATATTTCATAATGCATATACTAATTATCCTGCAAGAACAGCTCAAAACATTTATAAAAATCTACCACCTCTCCTTTAAAACTGAATTATGAAGTATTTATACTTACAGATATAGTAGCTAAAATGTTAACAAGTGAAAGATATTGAGTAGATTGTAAATTTACTATAGAAGATCAAACTCAAATTAGATTTACATAAAGAAACCAAGAAGAATATATTCACATATATATTTCTGATGTATTTTAGCATAGTATACACAAAGGCAAATTTGGGCAAATACTTCATTGAAAAATTTTTCTGGCATGTCCCAACCTGACATGCCTGTTCATGTTATCTATAAATAAAGGAGGATTTTAGGATTTGTTGCATCTATTTTGCCCCAAGGAACTCTCAAAAGTCACATGTGTATACCGTTTTGCATTTTTAAACAGGGCATAAACTTGCCACAAAGGGGTTGCTCTCAGAGTGTTTTTGTACATCCTACTAGTTGGTACTGAAGTGTTCAATGATGTGAAATGGTAAGCAGCTAAAGAATTAGGTCAAGCATCTTGTTTCCACTAGACCTATTTCAAACTTTGTCTGCACGTGTCAAGAGTAAAACTTGATTTTATGTTCCATGCTTCAATTTCATTTGAGATCAGCCCTCTGTCAGATGTGGGGTTGAATGAAGATCCTTTCCCATTCTGTAGGCTGTTATTTTGTCTTATTCACTGTGCCCTTTGCCTTATAGAAACTTCTCGGTTTCAGGAGGTCCCATTTATTGATTGTTTCTCTCAGTGTCTGTGCTACTGGTGTTATATTTAGGAAGTAGTGTCCTGTGCCAATGCATTCAAGACTACTTCCTACTTTATCTTCTAGCAGGTTCAATGTAACTGGTTTTATATTGAGGTCTTTGATACACTTGGACTTGAGGTTTGTGCATGGTGATAGATATGGATCTATTTGCAATCTTCTACATGTTGATATCCAGTTATTACAGCACCATTTGTTGAAGATGCTTTCTTTTTTCCATTGTACAGCTTTGGCTTCTTTGTCAAAAATCATGTATTCATAGGTGTGGAGGTTAATGTTAGTGTCTTCAACTTGATTCCATTGGTTCACATGCCAGTTTTTATGCCAATACCAAGCTATTTTTATTTACTATAGCTCTATAGTAAAGCTTGAGGTCAGGGATGGTGATGTCTCCAGAGGTTGCCTTATTGTACAGGATTGTTTTCTGTGTTTTTCTTGTGTTTTCTGTTTTTCCAAATGAAGTTGAGTATTGTCCTTTCCAGGTCTGTGAAGAATTGTGTTGGCATTTTGATGGGGATTGCACTGAATCTGTAGACTGCTTTTGGTAAGATTGCCATTTTTACTATGTTGATTCTACCTATCCATGAGCATGGGAGATCTTTCCATTTTCTGGTATCTTCTTCAATTTCTTTCTTCAGAGACTTCAAGTTCTCATCATACAGGTCTTTCACTTGCTTAGTTAGAGTTACTCCAAGGTGTTTTATAATATTTGTGGCTATTGTAAAGGGTGATGTTTCTCTGATTTCTTTCTCAGCCCATTTATCATTTGTATATAGAAGCTAAACATCAAAATAATGAACAATCTAATTAAAAAATAGGCTACAGAGATAAAAAGAGAATTCTCAAAGGAAGAATCTCAAATGTCTGAAAGACATTTAAGGAATGGCTCAGCATTCTTAGTTATCACCAGATGCAAATAAAAACAACTCTGAGATACCATCTTAGATCTGTCAGAATGGCTAAGATCAAAAGTACTGAAGACAGCTTATGTTGGAGAGGATGTGGAGCAAGGGGAACACTCCTACACTGTTGGTGGGAGCAAACTTGTACAGTCACTTTGGAAATCAGTATGGCAGTTTCTCAGAAAATTGGGAATCAATCTTCCTCAAGAATCAGCTATACCAATCTTGGGCATATACCCAAGGAATGCTCAATCATACTACAGGGTCACATGCTCAACTATGTTCACAAGAGTGTTATTCATAATGGCCAGAACCTGGAAACAACCTAGATGCTCCTCAACCATAGAATGGATAAAGAATATATGGTACATAGACACAATGGTTTACTACTCAGCAGAGAAAAACAATGACATCATGAAATTTGCACACAAATGGATGGAACTAGAAAATATCATCCTGAATGAGGTAAC
Source organism: Peromyscus leucopus (assembly GCF_004664715.2). Classification (NCBI taxonomy): domain Eukaryota; kingdom Metazoa; phylum Chordata; class Mammalia; order Rodentia; family Cricetidae; genus Peromyscus; species Peromyscus leucopus. The sequence continues at coordinate 62,505,677 of NC_051066.1, forward strand.
CCAGACTCAGAAAGACAAACATGATATGTACTCACTCATAAGTGGATACTAGACATAAAGCAAAGGATAACCAGACTACAACCCACAACTCCAGAGAAGCTAGCTAACTAGGAAGACCCAAAGAGGGATGCATGGATTGTCCTACGAAGGGGAGGTGGATGAGATCTCCATGAGTAAACTGGGGAAGAGGGGTGAGCAATGGAGGGTAGGGGATAAGGGATGAGAACATAAGGGAACAGGATGGTTGTGATGGAACAGGAATGGAGTGGGAAAGCAATGAGAGAGATAACATGATGGATGAGGACATCATGGGGATAGAGAGGGACCGAGTGCTAAGGAAATTCCCAGGAGTCCCCAGGGATGACCCCAGATTGGACTACTAGAAATAGTGGAGAGAGTGCTTGAACTGAACTGGCTTACCCAAGTGATCAGACATGTGAAAATGCTAACTGTCATCACAGAGCTTTTCTCCAGTGACTGATGGAACATATGCAGAGATCCATAGTCAAACACCAGGCAGAGCTCCAGGAGTCCAGTCAAAGAGAGAGAAGAGGGATTCTATGAGCAAGGACATCAAGATCATGATGGAAAAACCTGTAGAGACAATCAAACCAAACTAGTGAGAAGTCATGAAAGTTGGATCAAGGGCTGTGGAGCCTGCATGGGACTGGGCTAAGCCCTGTGTAGCTTGATCTGCTTAGGGGGCCCCCTGACGCTGGGATCAGAATCTTTCCCTGGTGCAGGAGCTAGCTCTTTGGAGCCCACTGCCTATTATGGGGCATCTTGCACACACTTGAGGCAGGTGGAGGGGCTTTGACTTGACTCGGCTTGATGTGCCTCCCTATGGGAGTCCTTGCCTTCTTTGGGAGGAGTAGGGAGTGGGTTGGGAGGGGGAAGCTGGGGGGGGGCAGGAGGAGGGAAGAGAGGGATCTTTGATTGGTATGTGTGAAAAATATTTCTTAAAAAATTTTAAAAATTCTATTTGAATAATTTAAAAAACACTAAACAATATATCTGTGTGATACAAATGTGTAGGCTTATAAACTTTTCTCTAAAGGTACTTTTCAAATTATTTTGACATATTTATTTGTAGATTACTGTCAAGAGCCTACAAACATATAAAGATGCCTGAGCAAATTAGGAAGAATTGCTTTTAGTATTGTTTTTTTTTTCCTTTTTTATAATTAAGAAATTTTCTATTCATTTTACATACCAACCACAGATCCCTCTCTCCTCTCTCCTCCCACCTCCCAGGCTTCCCCCCGCCACCAACCACCCATTCCCACCTCCTCCAAGGCAAGGTCTCCCATGGAGAGTCAGCAGAGCCTGGTACAATAATGAAGACTCTTAATTATCCATGGATAAAGGAAAAAAGAAGTATATTTTGTTTTAATACATTTTAATGCTTTGTATTTAAAATACCTTTTATCATGGTAATACTATACAGATGAAATTAAATAAATTAAATAAAGCTTGCAATTACATGGGTAATTTGTTATAATTTGAAAAATTCCTTTTTATTTCATACACAATTGTTTTTTTTTTTCTTTCATTTTTTTAAATGATGAATGAGCTAAGACAGACACAGAAAAGGAAATATTGTGTGACTCCCACTAAAGTAAATAAACAAATATTGGTCCACCTGTCTAAAACACAAACATAACACACAACAGAGAGAAATATTTACTTTGATCAAATCAGAACATGAGATGGTATTTGTTTAGAGCTTACTGTTGTGCTAAACTGAAGTTACTAATAAACAGACCAAAGTTTCAGACATGAAGAGTCACCATGAGTCTACCAGGTTGATCTCAGTACTCTGGGGAGGCTTTGCTCTGGAGGAGGTGGGAATGGGAGGTGAGATGGGAGGAAGGGGAAGGGGGCAGGAGGGGGCAGAAGGGGGAGAACAATGGAATCTGTGGCTGATATGTAGAAATGAATGGTATTGTAAAATAAAATAAAAGGGAAAAAAAGAGCTCTATCTCTCTGGAAGAATCTGTCAAAGCTAGAACTACAACAATAATCACAGTAGATTCTATCCTCAAGTTTACTGAGGTGATGTGCATATTTTTGTCTTTATCTTTCATTGATTGTGTATGACTTATGTTAAGTTGTGTCTATTTCATGGAAAATTTCTCCTACAGTCTCTCTTTTCATTAAGAACAATTAGTAAAAAGTTTACTGCTGATATCAAATTTTATACAGTTTTAATTTTCCATTTGCTTTATCTCTTCAGATTTGTGAAACTTTGATGATAGTACGTATTTTTCATTCATTGAAAATTATTTCCTCTAGTATGTAAGAATAAACTATTTTGGTATGTTAACAATTTTTCTGGTGATCTCAACATCTGCCACATAGCAGGACTGATGTTTGCTAACTGTCTTTTAATCTTAACCATTAGTTATATTTTCTAGGTTCTTTATTTGTTAAATAATTTTGAGCTGAATATTGTGAATGCCACAGTATGGATACCAATTTTATAAAGCATTAAGATATTTAATACAAAGTTAACTTGGATAGACTCCAAATCCAAACCTGATCTTATGAACAGTACCTGATGTATGGTTTCATTTTCTTCACTTATAATTTGGCTGTCCATTCTCTGCTTCATGTGTTGGCTAGGTAGTTCTGCTTTGTGCTAGTAGGATTTAGATCTTTCTTCCTTTCCTCCAAAATTGATACTGTGCCTTTCTGTGGTGGTAATTGCACTGACCTCTGTACTTATGGCTTTCACACAAGAAATATTGAATTTTCTTACTACCTAACTTAGAAACACCCTACAGAGAACTTGATGCCAGTTTCCATTTGGGCAAAAGTCACAATGAAAAAGCCATCAATATTGTTAGACATTTCTTACAAGGTCATATTCAAAATCTATTTGCTTTTACTAATAGCCCAGGCTGCTCCAGAAGATGTTATTTGTTTGATTTTCAATTTAAAATAGCTTTCTGAAGTATGTACAGTCAGTCCACTAGGAGTATACATCCTTCTAAGTGATAAAGAATTATTAATATATTTTAATAAATCAAGTTAAAACTAAAAAAAAAGAAACTAAGGTCACCTATGCCATGAATAATTCTCAAAAAAAGTAAATGCAATAGAAAAATAAAACTGAGAAGCTTGTGTAGAGCAAAGGATACGGTCAACAAGGCAAAGTGACAGCCTACAGAATGGGAAAAGATCTTCATAACCCCACATCTGACAAAGGACTGATATCCAGAATACATAAGGAACTCAAGAAATTAGACATCAAAAAGACCAACAGTGCAATTAAGAAATGGGCTATAGAACTAAACAGAGAATTCTCAACAGAGGAAACTCAAATGGCTGAAAGACATTTAAGGAATTGCTCAACATCCCTAATCATCAGGGAAATGCAAATCAAAAGGACTCTCAGATACCACCTTACACCTGTCAGAATGGCTAAGATAAAAAACACTGAAGACACTTTATGCTGGAGAGGATGTGGAACTCGGGGAACTCTCCTCCACTGCTGGTGGGAATGCAAGCTTGTACAACCACTTTGGAAATCAATATGGCACTTTCTTAGAAAATTGGGAATCAATCTCCCCCAAGAGCCAGCTATACCACTCTTGGGCATATACCCAAGAAATGCTCAATCATACCAGAAGGGCACTTGCTCAGCTATGTTCATATCAGCATTGTTTGTAATAGCCAAAACCTGGAAGCAACCTAGATGCCCTTCAACTGAAGAATGGATAAATAAATTGTTGCACATATACACAATGGAATACTACTCAGCAGAGAAAAACAAGGACATCATGAGGTTTGCAGGCAAATGGATGGATCTTGAAAAAATCATCCTGAGTGAGGTAACCCAGACTCAGAAAGACAAATATGGTATGTACTCACTCATAGGAGGATACTAGAGGTGGAACAAGGATGAATGGACTGCTACTTACAACACCAGGGAGGCTACCTGGAAAACAGGACCCCAAGAATGACATGAGGATTTCCCAATGATGGAGAAATGGCTGAGATCTACATGAACAACCTGGACATGAGTGGGACTAATGAAGGGCGAGGGTCGAGGGAAAGAGAGCCTGTGGGAGTGGGAGATCCCAGCTGGATCAAGAACAAAGAGGGAGAACAAGGAATAGGAAACCGTGGTAAATGAAGACCACATGAGAAAAGGAAGAAACAAAGTGCTAGAGAGGCCCACAGATATTCACAAAGATACCCCCACAATAGACGGCTGGCAATGGTCGAGAGACAGCCAGAACTGATTTACTCTGGTGATGGGATGGCCAAACACCCAGTCATGCCAGAAACCCCATTCAAGGACTGAGGGATCTGGATGCAGAGATCCAAGGCTAGGCCCAGGGTAGAGTTCCGGGAGTCCAATTAGTAAGAAAGAGAAGGGTTTATATGAGCTAGAATTGTTGAAACCAAGGTTGGATAAAGCACAGGGACAAATAGCCAAATGAATGGAAACACATGAACTATGAACCAAAGGCTGAGGGGTCCCCAACTGGATCAGGCCCTCTGAATAGATCTCTGAAATATTCGAAGGCCACCTGGTCAAACATCCCAATTGTCGTGATAGAAACCCGATCCAATGACTGAGGGAACCGGATACAGAGACCCACTGTCAGGCCCTAGGTGGAGCTCCAGGAGTCCAATTGGTGAGAAAGAGGAGGGTTTGTATTAGCGAGAATTGTTGAGACCAAGGTTGGAAAAAGCACAGGGACAAATATACAAACGAAAGGAAACATATGAACTATGAACCAATAGCTGAGGAGCCCCCAACTGGATCAGACCCTCCAGATAAATAAGACAGCTGTATAGCTTGATCTGCTTGGGAGGCATCCATACAGTGGGACCCAGTCCTGTCCTCAGTGCATGAACTGGCAGTTTGGAACCTGGGGCTTATACAGGGACACTTAGCTCAGCCTGGGAGGAGGGGACTGGACCTGCCTGGACTGAATCTACCAGGATGAACTCAATCCTCGGGGGAGTCTCTGCCCTGGAGGAGATGGGAATTGGGGGTGGGTTGGGGGGAAGGTGGAGGAGGGGGGTGGGGGGTGGGGGTGGGATGGGGGAGAACAAGAGAATCCGTGGCTGATATGTAAAATTAAATTTAATAAATAAATAAATATGATAATAAAAAAAGAAAAATAAAACATAAGTTTGGAAAACTTATTTCTAGTTTCCGGAGGAAGGGAGGGATTAGACAGGAATGACTACCGAATAGATTTGCAATGGAAGAAGTTTTTCTGTTTTGACATTTTTGTCTTATTTATTTCTTGTTTGTTTGTCCTAATTTTCAGTTTTGTCGTTTTGTGCTGTTGTTATTTTGTTTGTTTTTTGTGGTCGGTATGTAGGAATGGCATAGGGAGAGGGAAAGGAAGAGAGAGAAGGTGGACGGACAGGGAGAGTGAGAGAGAGAACATAAAATTGGTTAGATAGGGTGAGGGGAGTTCCTGGGAGGGTCTGAGGAATGGGAAAAACATGATAAAAATATATTGTATGAAAGATTAATTAAAAATATGGCATGAATATCAGAAACTACACATACAATGTCTAATGGAAGTGACTGAGCAAATGGGAGGTGAACAGAGAATCCAGCAATGATCATACCAAACTGGATGGAGAAAAGCACACTAGGCCTCCTTCCTGCACAAAGAACTAGAGACAACAGAGGAAAGCTGGGGAAGCAGAGGTAGCTTACGCAGGGAAGAGCGCAGTGTTTGGTTGTTCAATCCCAAACTACCAGCTCTGTAAACTTGCACACAAGTAACATTACATGTACTGAGAAGATTATATTTAGGAATATATATGCATATCCATCTACACATATGCATGCATTAGCAATTAGTGAAAAAAGAGGCCATGAATTTGAAGGTGAGAAGGGTGAGTTTGGAGAAATTAAAAGGAAAGAATTTAGTTAAATTATCATGACAAAAATTTAAAAAACAGAATTTTATCTAGAGAGAGCTGGTGGTTGCATAATATTGAACTGTAATAATTACCACTATGATTGTTTAATGGCATGTGAATTTACCTCACTAAATTATTTTTCCTTCAACTTCATACTGTTCTATACATTATCTGTGCAACTGTTTGAGACATAGCTATCTTATATAGAACCGTAATAACTTGTTGGCTCTCCCAAAATAAATTTCCACTTTGCATTCTATCAGATTCCCTCTGTTGTTGGAGGTAAGCACTAGCAGGCATCACTCTAATGCAAGATGTCATAAGTGAGTACAAATCTATGTACTCATCAATAAAATCTAGGGAGTTAAATATATTTTATACAAACTTGTGCTACTTAATTGATTTATCTCATACTACAAATCCATAGTTTTTTGTAAGGTGGATACTTTTGAACCTATACAATGTTCACTAATTTATCTAAAACTTATTTTCTTCTTTGGTAAAATAAAATGGTGTTGAATATTTTAATCTTTGGTTGTTACTTTGGTTATCAGCTGAGTGGAAATCTTTGCTTTATTGATGCCTTGGCCTTGTCTCTCTGAAGTGAACAACCTGTAAACTTGTTTCAATTTAAAGATTATAATATTATTATTATAATATTATTATAGTATAATACTCTTTTATTATATATTACACATGTTATATATTATAATAGGATAATATTATTGCTATAATGTTACAGTTATTCTATTATAGTTGTCATAATGTAATATATAATTCTAATAGTATTACATCAAAATTATAGATCATAATCAAAATATACAAGTTATCTAAAAAAGTTTGTCTTTTGTGAGTATATGTGCATTCATCTATTTCATCCAGTTTCCTAAGGATTATTAACTCAAGCAAAGTGCCTACATTACCAGTGCTTAAAATTCAGGGGAGATATCCCAGAGGGATTATATCTCATTTATCTTCCATTTAAAAATTAGCAATGTAACAAACTCTATCAAGTAACCAATCAAAATCTATGGGAAAAGGCATGAATTGTTCCTCTTCACTGAGATACTGTTTTTTTTTTTTTTTCACCAGCACTTGAAATGCTTACTTCATAGAAAGAAGGCTAAGCTTTTAAAATTGCATGGTGCTCTTGCCAAAGATCTGAAGTGATTCCTAGCTCCTACAACATATAGGTTACAAACACCTGTAACTCCAATTTCATGCATTCCAGTGCCCCTTTCTGGCCTCTTTGGAAACCCCAATTCACATGAACATACCACCATAAGAATAAAAACTAAATATTTAGATGAACAAATCCATGATGATTTTTGCTGTCAGATAGTGTCTCAAATATGTGTCATTTTTGGCTTAGAAGCAAAAATTATTCACACTATTAGCAAATTAAAAAAATAATTTCTTTTTTAAGTTTTAATAGTAACAGTAATATACTGTGTATATTAATTGTTTTATTAGATGCATGAATTCCTGGTGAGATACGTTGTTCAGGCAGGGTTCAAGTATCTGATACGAATGTCCGAAGACCTGGCTCAAAACCTACCTCAAGTAAGGCAATGTTTCATTAGTAACATGGGTAATAAACAATATTATTTACATTGATATTTTCACCCTGATTATGATATTCTTTGCCACAATGACATATATTAATTCATTTCAGCACTACTTAAATGATGTGTTTATTTGGCTTTGATGACATATCCACAGTTCAAGACAAACCAAAACTTAAAGCAATCCTTTATGAATGTTATTAGTGCTTCATTTTAAAATCTTTTATATCCCTGATGACCTCAACTATGTGGCAAAGGTCCTGAAGTTCTGATCTTACTGCCATCACATTATAAGTTAGAATTTTTTTCCATAGTCATTTTTTAGCATGTGACTTTTAAACAAATATTGTTTTCTGTATATAAAGAATACAGAATCTATCCATTAAAAATAAATGGTAGTGGTGGTTGCGCATGCCTTTAATCCCAGCACTCTGGAGGCAGAGCAAGGCGGATCTCTGTGAGTTCGAGTCCACCTGGCTACCAAGTGAGTTCAGAAAGCGCAAACTACAAGAAAACTGTCTCAAAAAAAAAAAAAAAAAATGGTAGTAAAGAAGTACGATCAGTCATTAATAGGATAAAAGTAACGTAATAGACACTTTCATAGAAAACTGAATCCATGTATCACAATCAGTCCATCCATTCACTTATATATACATATGCTCTGAATGGTGGATTGAAATTAATTCCTGTAAAATCAATAAACATATTAACTAGTAAACACTAGTGGGCTCTTATGTAAAAATAATACATCAGAGCATTGTATCTGGGTAGAAAATGAGTAGAAGAGTACAATTGATCTGAATGAGGCCTTAATATCTAAGCAATACATTTTACCTCTTGAGAAACTGAGAAAGATTCACTTTATATCAAGTTACAAATGTGTAAAAGTAACAAAAAACAAAGAATTAACTTGTAGATAGTAAAACAAAGAGACACATTAACATTGAATGATTTATTGTAATATCCATAATAAATATCCATTTAAATCGTCCTGACAGCTCATATTCTCCTCACTCATAGACTTTAATCCTGTTAGCTCTTTTGTTGCCCTTTCATTGTAAAGCAATGCTTCTGTGCTGCTATGTTTACTTATTTTTTTAATATATATACACACATATATGAGAGAGATAGAGAGAGATAGACAGACAACCAGATAGCATATCTTCTACTTTTCCTGTCATGGATATTTATTTCACTTTTGTGAGTTATTTGGAAAAACTTTAACAGTATACAAACTCTACAAGACAATATTGCACAGCTTTCCCACTGTTTTCTTAACGGCATCTTTTACATCTTTGTTCCTCAAGCTATAGATTAAGGGATTCAACATAGGGATAACCTGGGTGTAAAAGACAGAAATCACTTTATCAGTGTCAAAGGAGTGAATGGACATTGGCTGCAAATACATAAATATCAAAGTCCCATAGAAGATAATGACTACTGTCAGATGGGACCCACATGTAGAGAAAGCCTTTCTTTTGCCCTCAGCTGAGTTCATCTTGAGAATAGCTGTAAGGATGAATAGATAGGACACAATGACTACCAGAAGAGAAGAAAGCAAATTAAAAGCTGACAAGATTAAAACTATCACTTCAATTTCATGTGTGTTTGAGCAGGCCAAGGTTAACAAGGGGAGACCATCACAGTAGAAATGACTGATGACATTGGGACCACAGAAGGACAAAGTGAAAATCTTTATGGTAAGTAGAAGTGATACAATTATACCATAGAGATAGGGAATGGTGACTAGTATCCAACATACTCTTTGTGACATAATGACAGTGTAGAGGAGTGGTTTACAGATGGCAACATACCGGTCATAAGACATTGCAGAGAGAATAAAAAATTCACTAACAATGAATATATTAAAGAAAGACAACTGGATAGCACAAGAATAAAAAGATATTGTATTTTGATCCACAAGAAAATTTCTTAACATTTTGGGTCCACAGCAGTTGAATAACCAAGATCTGTAGTAGCAAGGTGTCTGAGAAAGAAGTACATGGGTGTTTGCAGCCTGGAATCCACCATGGTGAGAATGATCATGCCCAAGTTGCCAACCAATGAGATTAGGTAGATGATGAGGAACAGTCCAAATAATGGTTCTTTCAGCTCTGGGCGGTCAGTGATGCCCATAAGAATGAAGTCAGTCACCACTGTGAGGTTGTGGGTCTGCATTCTAGCTCATCAGAAAGTCTTTTCTGAATAAAGGCACCAATGTCATCAGCAGTTTCCAAATGTATATAGTGGTTTTATTTGGCAAACTGATATAAATGATATATATATATATAATAAAATATTTGAATATCAGTCCATCTGTACAAAAAAAGACATAAATTCATAAGCTCATTTCTTCGTTTTTTAATAATTTAATTTACCAAAAAGAACATAAACTGTCACCTTCATCTCATGATTATAACAAAACAATGACGAGGCTTATGACAAATTGTCAAATATGTAAACATATATAGCTCAAAATCTTAAAATTAAAAAGCCAATAAACCTCGATGGAAAGACTCATGTGGAGATATAAATGTATTACAAATGTGAAAAGCAAAATAAATTGTTAAAATTGTAGATTATGGAGTGTCACATACTTGGATAAAAATTATCTTTTATTTTTTATACAATTATTGTTACATTTATACATTTAAAAATTATATTTTTATACTACACGATATTCATGCCAATTATACAGACATCTACTGAGAGTTTGCAAAAATTTAGCCAACTCTAATTACATGTGTAGGTATGTAGAATCCTAACATCTATAGATAAAACAGCTAGAGTTATCATAACATTTGTCAGTGTATTTTATATATGTATTAATGAGAAAATTGTAGCACATCACAATATAAATGTCTGTATTTGAAGAAGCAAAAAGGCATGGAATATATCTGAGCAATTACTTGCACCTTGACCTAGTATATAGAAGTACTCATTTGGAAAAATAATTTAGGATAAATAAAATACTTTCTCAGCATAAATAAAAGTAAAAGGACTTTGTACTGTTCATTAAAAAGATGAAGGGAGATGAAATATTTCAGGGAGTCTGTGCTCCGTGATGACCATTTACAAACATGATGATCACAGGGACTTCAAACAGTCACTAGTTATAACTGACTCAGTCTCTGAATAAAGGACAATGAAATCAGTTTTTTAAAACCCTGATTAAAGGTGATTTATTTATATTTCTTCTTTTGCTTGCATAAATATCATGTGGCTTTTAATACAGTGTTTGTTATTCTCTGTGCATCTAGTGATACTTTAATAAAAATATACTTTTCTCATATTAAATATGAAAAAAATCAGACCATTAAAATAGATAAATGTCTCTCCTTTTCTATTAGTTTGATTTACAATGATAAATTAAAACAATAAAATAAATAGAATATCCATTTTCAATCAAGAAAGACAAATACTTGAATCTTATTTCATAAACTAATCTCCTCGATAATTTAGTGTGATATAGCACAAAATATGAAAAATATGTCATTATTCTAAATCTGCTGTTAAGCATCTTCTTCCTCTCTACTAATTTTTTTCACATGTATTTTGGGTTGAAAACTCCATTTCCCTTAATATAGGAACAGGAACGTTTCCAGGGATATCTCACCTACTGAAAGGTAATTGTTGCCAATCTGGAAGACTTGTTTGGCTCTCTGGAACCCACGTAGTAGAAGAGAACTAATTCTTACAAAATAGAAATGATACCTGTCACCATTTAAAGAGGCAAAAATATGGAGGCCAGTGAGGTTGTAGGTCCTTGAAGAGAATCTACTATGATAATTTTAAGTGGAAATAGTTTTCAAAGGAACCTTAAAGACTTACACACATAAATAAGTGGATCTTTCAATACTCATTATAGGACCAAATTTTTGCAGTAAATGTTGATTAAAGAGGCCCACAAAAGCTCTGTGGACACAAAAGCAAAGAATAAAAGACTCCAAAATACTCAACACTAAATGTGACATTTACATCATATCCCTTGCTAGCAAGGCTCTGGTATCATCCCAAAAGAGAGTTATTGGTCTGAAGAAATTATAAGCATCAGAGCAGTGTGTTATTATAGCCAAATAGTGTTTTCTAGACACAACAACGTTGTTCTTTTCATGAAATAAGACTGGCTGTGATTGCATGCAAAAGAACTATAAGAAATGAAGCCAGACAAAAGTTAGAGTAAGGATAGGGAGGTGGTGAGAAAGTTCCAACCCTAGCTAGGAAGCTATTGATGCTTATTTATTTTTCTTGAGTAATTGAGTCATTACTACCTAAGGATGTACCCCCTGAGGGAATAACCATACCCTGTTGCATGCAGATTTTAAATGATTATTAAATGTATTCTTTGTATCAATACATAATAAACTAACTAGTTTAACATATCAGATACAATAGTATTTCTGTATTTTATATACATTCATGAATATCCTTACTTTCAAGTCTATTTATTAAGCAGGAAAAATTGCAGACTCTAAGGAACACTGCTATTAGTCTAAATGCAGTTAATCATGTTTGTAGATAATTGTTCTTTGTCTTAATTGTTAGGCATTATTCTGAGTAAAGCAGAATTTGATAAATATGTGTGACTTGCACACCACAGTCAAGAACTAACACAATTATTAAATAAAATGTCTACCGCAAAATAGCAAGTTAATCTTGAAATTTTAGACTCCAGTACTCCCACCCTAATCATTCATATATACTGCAGTTCACTCTTACCAAAGGAACAGCACATGCAGGTTTGAATACACTGTGAATTGCCCTAATCACCTTACTTATATCCACTTAACCATCAGTGATAAAACCCACAAGAAATGCCCAAGAGGGAGTATGTCTCATTTACCTTCCAGTTAGAAATTAACAACATGAAAATGTGTTGAATGATGGGAAAAGAACATAAACAAAGAGACGCACAAAAATACTTTACGAATAAAGTTTCCTTTGCTGCTGTTCACTGAGAGAAAAATACTTTGAGCACTATTTAAAACACTATATATCCTCATGTCAAGAGTTTTTATGATGTTGAATTTTTTTCACACATCATTTTGAGTTTTCTTCCTTTGTGTTCGAACTAATTGGCATGTTTTTAAATTAAATATTTTATCAAGTTTTAGTAGCTAATTACCTGCTGTCTATTTGAATATTGCATTAGTGGACACTGGGATGTTGTTTATCAAAGAATGAGCAAGGCCTTTGCTCATTTTCTAATGGTTATTTATATGGTTATAAACATTATATTTTCATAGGTTTTATTAGTAGCCTGGTGATATTTTCTTTGCAACAAACACTTTTAAAGTTATTTTTGGTTCCACTTATCTAATATTGTATTAGCTTGGTTTTGGTGCCAAACTCACAGAATGATTTTGAAGCAAACAAGCTATTCTTTTATGAAAGATTCTTGGTTTTATTTCTTTTTTTTTTCAAGTCATCTGATGTAGCACAGATTGTCCACAGACTATTTAACACAAGCTGACATGCAGTCCTCCTGACTCCACATCCCAAATAATTATTGGGATAGCATTTCATCCAATAATCGAAATTTATTATAGATCTTACAAGGAATGTACTTTCTATGTAGAAAGAAAACATTAAATCATACAGTAAACTGAAATTTAAATAAGGAATTAAGACTATTCCAGTAACAAGACAATGGTAGTAGAAGCTGTCATAGAAAATTCAAGACAATTAACATAAACAAACACACACACAGGCACACACACACACACACACACACACACACACACACATACACACAGCCTCACTCACACACATATGCTCTGACTTACACAATATTAGAAGATACATTTAATTTATGAACTTTTTTGGTTTTTCGAGACAGGGTTTCTCTGTGTAGCTTTGTGCCTTTCCTGGGACTCACTTGGTAGCCAGGCTGCCTCGAACTCACAGAGATCCACCTGGCTCTGCCTTCCGAGTGCTGGGATTAAAGGCGTGCACCACCACTGCCCGGCTAATTTATGAACTTTTTAATCATTAATATATGGCACTAATTATTGCTATTGCAATCGTATAGGAAGTGATGTAAAAGAAAATTGATGTGAAGTCAGGATGTAATGTTCTCTGTGGAAAGAGAACTGAGACCTAAATATCAAAGTCATAAACTTCATTTTTCTGACCTGATGATTAAAACTTTTTCAAAACACAGTTTATATAAATGTATATGGATATAAAATATATCTAAATAGTAAAATATTAACAATGAATTTTCATATAATTAAACGGGTAGATACACATGAACACTAGTAAATTTATTGGAAAGTTCAGTTCACAAAACTAATTTAAATCATCTTAGACACCTGTCTCTTTATCCTCATATAGCAAACCCACTGTTACCATGTTTAGATTTATATACCTTAAAAAATTTTGTTTGTTCTACTCCATTTTTTCAATTATTTTTTTTATAACATATTTCCTCTTCAGAGAAGCATTGCTCTTTACTGTTTTTCTGTGTAGCTTTGGAGCCTATCCTGGGACTCACTTTATAGACCAGGTTAGGCTTTAACTCACAGAGATCTGCCTGCCTCTGTCTCTCGAATGCTGAAATTAAAGGCATGTGCCACCGCTGCCCAGCTACTGTCGTATTCTCTGAAACTTACAAAGCATTTGAATTTATTTGTGGTGAAGTATGGCAACATTCTACAACATGTGGTTTTTGAAGATGTTTTGTATTGCTTTCTCTGTCTTTCTAAGAGTGTGTTTTACATCTTTGCTCCTCAAGTTGTAGGTAAAGAGATTCAACATAGGGATGATTAAGTTACAAAAGATGAAAGATACTTTGTCACTATTGAAGGAGTGACTGAATTTAGGTTGCACATACATAGATATCAAAGTCCCATAGAAGACAGTGACCACTGCCAGGTGAGACCCACAGGTGGAAAAAACCTTCTGCTTACGCTCAGCCAAGTTCATCCTGAGAATAGCTTTGAGAATAAGCAGATAGGAGACAAGGATGACTAGAAGAGAGGAAATCGAGTTAATAGCAGACAAAATTAAATTATCATTTCACTTTCCTCTCTATTTGAACAGAGAAGAGATATCAATGGCAGACCATGACAGTAGAAATGACTGATAACAATGTGGCCACAGAAGAGTGAAGAGAAAATATTTGTGGTGATTATGAGAGCAAGAAATACACTGTAAAGATTTGGGGTTGCCACCAGGACCCAACATACTCTCTGTAACATAATGGCATTGCAGAGGAGTGGTTTATAGATGGCCACACAACAGTTATAAGACATTGCAGAAAGAATAAAAAATTCACTAACAATGAACATACTAAAGAAAGACAACTTGGAAGTACAAAAATAAAATGATACTGTATTTTGATCTATGATAAAACTTCTTCACATTTTGAGTCCCCAGCATCTGAGTAATCAAGATCTGTGATAGTGAGGTGTCTGAGAAAGAAGTACATGGGTTTTTGCAGCCTGGAACCCACCATGGTTAAGAAGATCATACCCAAGTTGTCAACCAGTGAGATCAGATAGACGATGAGCAACAGTATGAACAATGGTGCCTGAAGCTCAGGGTGGTCAGTGATGTCACAACTGTGTGCTTGTGGTTTCTTTCTGGATTTATGGGATATCAGTTCTGAGTAGATTTCATGGCACAGTCAATAGGTTTCAAATGTCATTTTGTGAGTTTTTATTATTCAAATAAGATTAAATAAAATATCTAAAAATTTGTAATTTATATACATCTTTACACACATATGCAAACATGTGGCTTGAAATAAAGACACAGATATGAATCTTTGTTCCCAAATCAATGACAGTTTTAATCAGAAAATTACACAATTCTTTGCCCATGATACTTGCTTGATCAAACTATGATATGAAGACTCTGGTTAATCTGGAAAATATTCTTCTATATAAAATATCTAGCCTAGGAATCATCTATATTGAAATTTTATTATTCTCAGGATCTAAAGAATGTTGCTATATAGATGTAACTGTATCAATGTACACACAGACACATATGTTTCATGTATGTATATGAAAACAAAATAAAGTCTTTAAATTGTAGAGTGTTGGATTTAAAACACATATTGATGAAATTTATTGTTCTATTGTTTTAATTACTGATATGATTACTAGCACATTGTGGCATTTAATAATAACTTGTAATGACTGGTGAGGTAATAAGAATTGTACATATACTTACCAAGAACATTAAAAAATGCATGTAACTCCAATTTCATTTATAGATCTATATAATCTTAAGTAAAAATGGAACATCTGCAGTCATCATCACAACTTATATTTGTCAGATATATGAATAAGAATAGTGTTACACATCATACTCAAAGAAACCAAACAGCAGGTAAGTATGAGTAGTTTTTCAATCCTCCTTCACCCTACCTAATACGTACAAATACTCCTCTGGGAAAATAAAGTGAGTTGTAAAAAATATTCTTTTGGCATATGGAAAATCAAGAAGTCTCTGTCTGGATCTTTGAAAGCATGAAGTAGAAGTAAATGATCCAACAAGTTTGTGCTCTCTGGCCATCGTCACAAAGATGAGGGACATGGATTTCAAATAGTCACTGAATATAATAACCTATCTGAAAGTGTTTTCCTTGTAAATGTGTGTGTCTTAGTAGGAGTTCCTAATGCTGTAAAGAGTCACCATGACCACAACAAGACTTATAAAGGAAATTATTCAAATGAGACACTTTTCATTCTTAATTTTGATAAATTTATTTGTATATTACAGTCAAGATCCTACAAACATATAAGGATGCCTGAGCAAATTAGAAAGAATGGTTTTTGGCATTGGTTTAATAATGAAGACTCATAATTATTCTTGGATAAAGGAAAAAGAGGTGTGTTGTTTCATTTTAAAACATTTCAATGCTTAATATTTTTCATATATTTTTGTTGTGAGTGACAGTATACAGAAAAAATTAAAAAGTTTTAATTACATGGGTAATTTGGTATGATTTGAACTCTTTCTGTATATCATCTACATAACTTTTTTGGCAAATCTAATTTAGAACACTTCATAGGTAACTTCTAAAATCAAAGGTAATATATGTGAACATTCCAATATCTCATAGATTAAAATATAAAGGAGTAGACATTATTAGTTTTGTTGAATATTTTGAACACCAGCATTGACTAAGAAGAGAGTATAATTAATGCAGTATTTTACAAAAGAGAATATATTCCTGTCATAATTTTACTATAATCATGAGATGAAATTGACTGTTCATGTTCCATTTGGAAAAGGAAAAATGATTGAAAGAAATGAATTAATGTACATATATAGGCATGTCTTTTGTACAGGTGTTCTCAAATACAAATATTTTATTAAATATATTATTTTTATTAGTTTTCAAAATAAAAGGCATTCTATATATTTATTTTCTGAACATGCATTCTGATATGAGGAGACTCTAAAGACTCATATTATACACATAGATAAGTGTGTGTCCCAACATGCATCACAGAATCATTATTTTGCAGTAAATGGTGATTAATAGAGGCCCAAACTACTCAGAGTGTAGGAAATAAAAGACTTCAAAATACACAGCCCTAAATGTGACATCTATATCATATCACTTGCTAGAAAGGTATCATTCCAGAAGAGGTATGGCTATGAGGAAAGTCTAAGCATCAGGAGCAGTCCATGATCATAGGCAAACTGTGATTTCCAGACATGTCAGGACTGTTGTGCTTATGAACTGAATGTGACTGTGACTTCATGCACAAGAATGACATGAGATCAAGCCAGGAAAGTCTTAAAGTAAAGGGGAATTAGTTAGGCAATCCTAACCCTAACGGAGAATCTATTGATGTTAATTTATGATTGCTGCATAAGGGAGATTCATTGTTCTTTAGGGATATGTCCCCTAAGGGAATATCCAAACCCTACTGCAAAAATTTTAATTATATATCTGGTTTAACACACAAATTTAAAAGCATTTCCGTATTTTCCATGCTTTCACGAGTATCCTTATTTTGAAGTATATTAATTAATTGGGAATATTACAAGCTCTTTAAGGAGAACTGTTTTTGACCACAATATTGTAAATTATGAAGGGAGATTTTCTTTACTAGTTCAAAATTGATTTTATTTGCTAGGCATTACTATGAGTAAATCAGAATTTGAATAATGCATATAACTTGCACTCTACAATAAAAAGCCAATATGTTTATTAAATAAAGTATCTAACAAAAATAGCATTAATTTTTTTCCTTTTATTTTATTTTACAATACCATTCATTTCTACATATCAGCCACGGATTCCCTTGTTTTCCCCACTGCTACTCCTCTCCCCTCCCCCCAGCTCACCCCTGTTCCCACCTCCTCCAAGGCAAAACCTCCCCCAAGGACTGAGATCGACCTGGTAGACTCAGTCCAGGCAGGTCCAGTCCCCTCCTCCCAGATTGAGCCAAGTGTCCCTGCATAAGCCCCAGGTTTCAAACAGCCAACTCATGCAATGAGCACAGGACCCGGTACCACTGCCTAGATGCCTCCCAAACAGATCAAGCCAATCAACTGTCTCACCTATTCAGAGGGCCTGATCCAGTTGGGGGCCCCTCAGCCTTTGGTTCATAGTTCATGTGTTTCCATTCATTTGGCTATTTGTCCCTGTGCTTTATCCAACCTTGGTTTCAACAATTCTTGCTCATATAAACCCTCATCTTTCTTGCTAATTAGACTCCTGGAGCTCCACCCAGGTCCTAGCCGTGGATCTCTGCATCCAGATTCCTCAGTCCTTGGATGGGGTTTCTGGCACGACTATTAGGGTGTTTGGCCATCCCATCACCAGAGTAGGTCAGTTTGGGCTGTCTCTCGACCATTGCCAGCAGTCTATTGTAGGGGTACCTTTGTGGATTTCTGTGGGCCTCTCTAGCACTTTGTTAGCAGAGAAAAACAATGACATGATGAGGTTTGCAGGCAAATGGATGAATCTAGAAAAAAATCATCCTGAGTGAGGTAACCCAGACTCAGAAAGACAAATATGGTATGTACTCACTCATAGGAGGATACTAGAGGTGGAACAAGGATGACTGGACTGCTATTCACATCACCAGGGAGGCTACCTGGAAAACAGGACCCCAAAAAAGACACGAGGAACACCCAATGACGGAGAAATGGCTGAGATCTACATGAACAACCTGGACATGAGTAGGAGTAATGAAGGGCGAGGCTCGAGGGAAAGAGAGCCTGTGGGAGCGGGAGATCCCATCTGGATCAAGAACAGAGAGGGAGAACAAGGAATCGGAGACCATGGTAATGAAAAATAGCATTAATTTTAATTAATCTTAAAATTTTAGATTGCAGCTCCCCCCAAATCCTTTAAATAGTCTGCAGTTCACGCTAACTCAAGGAACAGCACAAGCAGGTTTCAATATACTATGAGTGCCCCTAATTCACTTTGTTTATGTCCACATAACCATTAGTGATAAAACTTATAGGAAATGCCCCAGAGGGATTGTGCCTTATTATCTACTGGTCAGAAATGAACAAAGTGCAGTATTTTGCAAGAGAGAATAAATCCAACATAAGACAAAATGACGGCCTACAGAATGGGAAATGATTTTTGCCAACCCCACATCTGACAGAGGGCTGATCTCCAGAATATACAAAGAACTCAAGAAACTAGACATCAAAATACCAAAACAAACAAACAAACAAAAGTTAAATAAGGGGCTACAGATCTAAACAGAGAATTCACAACAAAAGAATCCCAAATGTCTCAAAGACATTTAAGGACTTGCTCCACACCCTTAGTCATCAGGGAATTGCAAATCAAAATGACTCTGAGGTACTATCACATATCTGTCAGAAAGGCTGAGATCAAAAACACTGATAACAGCTTATGTTGGAGAGGATGTTGAACAAGGGGAACACTATTCCACTACTGGTGTAAGTACAAACTTGTACAGTCACTTTGGAAATCAGTATGGTGGTTTCTCAGAAAATTGGGAATTGATCTACCTCAAGACCCAATGATACCACTCTTGGGCATATACCCAAGGGATATTCAAACATACAATAATGACGATTGCTCAACAATGTTCATAGCTGCATTATTAATAATAGCCAGAACCTGGAAGTAACCTAGATGCCCCTCAACTGAAGAATAAAGAAAATGTGGTACATATGCACAGTGGAGTATTACTCAGCTGTAAAAAAAATGGCATCATGAAATTTGCAGGCAAATGAATAGAACTAGAAAATACCATCCTTAGTGAGGTAACACAGACTCAGAAAGACAAACATGGTATGTACTCACTCATAAATGGATACTTGATGTAAAGCATCTACAGGATAGTGAGACTACAACCCACTGCTCCAGAGAAGCTAGGAAACAAGGAGGACCCTAAGAGGAATGTAATGATCACCTTGGAAAAGAGAAACAGAGTAGATCCCGGTGAGTAAACTGGGGGTGGGGGGTAATAAAGGGTAGGAGATGAGGGCTTAGAACATAAAGGAATGGGATAGTCAATCTGGGGAAGGGATGGAGTAGGAGAGCAATGAAAGAGATTTCTTGATAGAAGGAGACATTATGGGCTATGGGAGAAACCTAGTGCTAGGGAAATTCCCAGGAATGCACAAGGAAGACCTCAGATTATACTACTACCAACAGTGGTGAGGGTTACTGAACTGGCTTACCCTAGTAATCAGATTGGTGAATATCCTAACTTTCATCACAAAGCCTTCATCCAGTAACTTATGGAAGCAGATGCAGAGATCCACAGCCATGTACCAGGCTGAGCTCTGAAAATCCATTGGAAGAGAAAGAAAAGGGATTATGGGAGCAAGAGGGGTCAAGATCATGATAGTGAAATCTACAGAGACAACTGAACCAAGCTCAAAGGAGCTCAAGAACTTTTTTTTGTTGTTGTTTTTGTTTTTGTTTTTCGAGACAGGGTTTCTCTGTGTAGCTTTGCGCCTTTCCTGGAGCTCACTTGGTAGCCCAGGCTGGCCTCGAACTCACAGAGATCCACCTGGCTCTGCCTCCCGAGTGCTGGGATTAAAGGCGTGCGCCACCAACGCCCGGCAAGGAGCTCAAGAACTTTAGACTGACATCTGTGGAAACTGCATGGGACTGGACTAGACAGACCCTCTGCATATGAGAGACCATTGTGTACCTGGCTGTGTTTGAGGAGCCCCTGGCAGTGGATCAGGATCTTTTCCCTGGTGCATGAGTCAGCTTTCTGGATCCCATTACCTGTTGTGGGACACCTTGCTCACCCCTGATAGAGAGGGGAGGGGCTTGGTCCTGCCTCAACTGAATCTACTAAGCTTAGCTGTTCTCCCATGGGAGAACTTACTCTCTTGGAGGAGGATATTGGGGTTAGGGGTAGGTCCTGGGGGAGAGCAGAAGGAGGGATGAGAGGGGGATCTGTTGTTGGTCTGTAAAATGAATAAAAAAAGAAATGAACAAACTGGAAAATGTGCCAAATCATGAGAAAAAAACTAAACAAACAACAATACTTCTGGAATAAAACCCTTTTCTGTTGCTGTTTACTGAGAGAAAATTGTTGTGAGCACTGTTTAAAACATTTTAAATCCTTTTGTCAAGAGGATTTGTGATGGTGAGTTGCTTTTCACGGATGGTTTGGGTTCTCTTCTTTGAGATAAGATAGTATGCAAACTAATTGACAAGTTTATGAAATTAAACTTTTATTAAGTTTTAATAGCTTACTACATGCTGCTTATTTGAATGCTGTGTTTGTAGACATAGAGATGTTGTTTGTCAAAGAATGTGCAATGCTCAGTCGCTGATGACAGAATGACAAAGTTTGATTATTTATATCCATTTTAAATATTAATTTTTCTATTTTTATTATCAGTTTTGTTATAGGTGATGCTTTTTTTGCCATATACACTTTTGAAGTTATATTTGGTTCTACTCCTCTGATAATGTATACGATCAACTTTTTTGTCAAACCCATAGAATAATAGTCAAACAAAACCTAAATCTAATCCTTTATTAGTGTTTTCATGCTTTTTCATTTTTCAAGTCATCCTATGTAGCCCAGATGGACCTCAGACTAACTATGTAGTTCATGCTGATCTTTGGAATCCTGATCAATCTGCCTACACATTCCAATTAATTATAGGATTGGCATTTCATCCAATTATCAAAACTTAGTAAATAACTTATAAGAAATATACTTTCCATCTAGAAATTAAATGCTAAATCATTCAGTAAAGAGAAATGAGAAGTAAGGAATTAAGATAATCTAATAGCAAGACATAATAAAGTAGTAGAAGCTACCATGGAAAACATCAGTTATCTTACATAAACACACACACACACACACACACACACACATACACACACACACACTACATTTGGAATTATACAACATTAGATGATACATTGAAATCAGGAACTATTTAAACACAAAATATATGCTATTAATTATTGCTATTGCAATCATATATGAACTGATATGAAAGAGAAGTAAAGTATAATCAGGATGTAGTATTGTCTGTGCCAGGAAGGCATCTGTGTGCTCTGCAATTACTGTGACCTTAATATCAAAGTGATAGACTTCACTTACTTGATATTCTGGTAACATTTTTAACACAGTTTCATTTTCAAGTATATGAATACTAAATATGTATAAATACTAAAATAATAACAATGCATTTTATACAAATAAATGCACAGATAAACATGAGCACCACACAATTTATTGTAAAGTCCAATTTATAAATCATATTTAAATCATCAAGATACCTGTCTTTATCTTCATTAATACATAATAAACACATTGGTACCCTCTTTGAGTCTATACATTTGAAAACAACTTTTTAGTGCTACCTCATTTCTTCAATTTTTTTTTATAATCTTTCTCCTCTTCAGAGAAGAGTATTTCTTTAGTATTTTCTTCACTGAAACATATAAAGCATTTAAATTTATTTGTTGTGAAATACGATAAGCTTTAACACCTGTGACTTCTATGAGAAGTTATTGTATATAGTTTTCCCTGTCTTTTTAATGGCATGTTTTACATCTTTATTCCTCAAGCTGTAGATCAAGGGATTCAACATAGGGATGACTAGGGTATAAAAGATGGAAGCCACTTTGTCAGTGTTGAAGGAGTGACTGGACTTAGGTTGCACATACATAAATATCAAAGTCCCATAGAAGACAGTGACCACTGTCAGGTGGGACCCACAGGTGGAGAAAGCCTTGTGTCGGCCCTCAGCTGAGTTCATCCTGAGAATAGCTTTGAGAATAAGCAGATAGGAGATGAGGATGACCAGAAGAGAGGAAATCAAGTTAATAGCAGATAAAATTAAAATTATCATTTCAGTTTCTTCTATATTTGAGCAGAGCAGAGAAATCAAGGGCAGACCATCACAGTAGAAATGATGGATGACATTGTAGCCACAGAAGGATGAAGAGAAAATATTTATAGTGACTATGAGAGAAACAAATACACTGTAAAGGTATGGGACTGCCACCAGTACCCAACATATAGTTTGTGACATAATTACATTGTAGAGCAAAGGTTTACAGATGGCTACATAGCGGTCATAGGACATCACAGATAGAATAAACAGTTCACAAGCAATGAACAGAAGAAAGAAGGCTAATTGTGTGGCACAAAGATGAAATGATATTGTATTTTGACTGACAACAAAATTTGCTAACATTTTAGGTCCAATGGCAGTTGAATAACCAAGATCTGTGATAGCGAGGTGTCTGAGAAAGAAGTACATGGGTGTTTTCAGCCTGGAATCCACCATGGTGAGGATGATCATGCCCAAATTGCCCACCAGTGAGACTAGATAGATGATGAGGAATAGTATGAACAATGGGGTCTGTAGCTCAGGGAGTTCAGTGATGCCCAGCAGGATGAATTCTGTCACTACTGTAAGGTTGTGGGTCTCCATCTGTGTATATTAGAAAATATATTTGTTCTGAATAGAGACCACAGCACAGTCAAGAGATTTCAAATATTATCATTTTTGTGGATTTTTATTATTCATACTACAATTGTCCAAACATTTCAATTTAATTTTTGAAAATAAATCTATAGTTTTTTTTAAAAAGATGCACATGCACTCCTATGCACATCTAAACATATTTATATGCAATCATGTGGCTTGCAATAAACAAACACATAGATGTGAATCTTTGATTCTCTACCAATGCAAGTTTTAATAGGAGAATTACAAAATTCTTTGCAAAAATATCTGGTTTTCCCAAATGAGATGTGAATCGTCACTTTAATCTAATGGTTTGACTGTAGTTAATATGGAAAACAATCTTCTCCCCACATCACATATATAACACAGGCAATTTCCAGCCTCAGTCTCCGTTAATTTCAGTATATGGGAATGTTTCTCGACAGACAGACATGTGTGTGTAAGTGTGTGTGTTTGTGTGTGTGTGTGTGTGTATACATATATATATGTGTGTGTGTGTGTCTGCATATGAATATATATGTATACACACACACATATATATATGTTAAAACTTTCAAGTTGTATATAGCTGGATTTACACACATGTTGATAATCTTTTTACCTTTGCTTTTATTTCTGAAATGATCACTATTTCATTGTGACATCTAACAATTACATATTTGTAATAACATGTAAGTTGCATGCTAATAATAATACACATACCTACTGAAATTTTTTTCCTTTTATTTTACTTTACAATACCATTCAGCTCTACATATCAGCCATGGATTCCCCCGTTCTCGCCCCTCCTGCCCCCTCGCCTTCCCCCCAGTCCACCCCCCATTCCCACTTCCTCCAGGGCAAAGCCTACTGAAAATTTTTAAAAATACACTGAACTCTAATTACATGTGTATATCTAAAGAATCTTAAGCCAGGTGGTGGTGGTGCATGCCTTTAATCCCAGCACTCTGAAGGCAGAGGCAGGCGGATCTTTGTGAGTTTGAGGCCAGCCTGGTCTACAGAGTGAGATCCAGGAAAGGCACAAAGCTACACAGAGAAACCCTGTCTCAAAAAACCAGAAAAAAAAAATATGGGGTTGGGCATTTAGCTCAGTGGGAGAGCATTGCCTAGCAAGAGCAAGGCCCTAGGTTCAGTCCTCAGCTCCGGGGGCAAAAAAAAAAATCTTGAGACATACAAGTAGAATGTCTAGAGTTATTAATAATGATCCCTAATAGTCAGATGAAATCTCACTCAGAATTATCTTTATTTGAACTAACCAAAGAAAATGTGATTAAGTGCATCTGTGCAACCCTCTTATACACTGACCTATGATATATAACAGTTCCTTTTGGAAAATAAGCTGGTATGTAAAAAAAAAATTTGGCATATATAATATCAAGAGAACTCTGGATGCCCTTTTCAAAACCTGAATTATAAGTAAGTGAGTGAACCAAGGAGTCTGGGCTCTCTGGCTATAGTCAACAAAGATAATGAACACATGGATTTCAACCAGTCACTGGTTACACTCACTTACCTGAAAGATTTTTCCTTATTTATCTGTTTGTGTTCATCCTAAAGGGTTGGGCTTAGCTTCTTTGTTAGATCTGTAGAGATGAGCAAATAAGAAGTTAGTCATGACACACGGGGTACACACAAACTATCCTAGTCTGTAGCTTTAACAGCCAAGAAGAAATATTCATATTTTGCCATCATTGTGATTGAACTTTTTATCACATTATTATGTTAATAAAGTTTTCAAGTGAGTCTCTTTTATAAAAATTAATCTTTTTCAGAGAAGACACCTTTTTGATAACATAATATAATTTATGTTAATGTCACAAAGAATACAAAGGCTTCATGTTGGAATCTAGACAAATATTAAAAATGAGGAAAAAATTTAAGAGAATTGATTAAATTAGTCTATTATCAAACTCTCAAAAGACCCTTTTGAACAAGGGGTACTATGTTACAATATTGTAATTTTTAGAATAGAATTTCCAAGTATGGTTGCCAAATGTTATAATAGATGTTTAATGCTTGATACTGTATAAAACTTTAACTGTGGTGAAGATACCACAAAGCAAAACCAAAGTGCAGTACAATGGCATTTGCACAGATGCAAGTTGGTTCAGAAAATCATTCTGTGTGGGTAGTTCACAAGAACAGCTTCCAAACATGAAATAGAACACCATGTAATAAATTTCTATACTCCAAGAAAGTTTGCCTGAATACTTCCAAGGAGCCAGAGAAAAATCACAGGAGGAAAACAATTATTATTTTTGAAAATATGTATGAATTGTAACTATGTTAGAAAAATGTTGTCTCTGATAAAATGGCAATGAAATTACCTACCTATTTTCATAAAGGTGAGTATACATAATTTGTACTTAAATAACTTAAAAATTTATAAAATTTAGCTACCTGACATTCTCCCTTTCACCGTTATACACTTCATCTCTTAAACATATAAAAAATGTCAAGTATTGCAAAACTTAATTCATTCAATCATGGTCGTTTTTATTTGTTTATTTTGCAATGGAAAATGGGTAAAAAATTAAATACACTGACTTTCAATTTTCTCATAATTAAAGAAAACCAAAACAATTTCTCCTGTACACTCTTAGGGCTCAATGTAAAAAATAAAATCGTTCATTTTACAAACAGTTTATTATACAAACTGAATAGCTTGTCTCTCTTGACTCTCAAGTAATGGTTTCACACCTCATATGGGATAAAAACTTCATTTTCCTCATCAAAGAATCAGACAATGAGTCAGAGAGATCTTGCCACAGGTAAAACCACTGAGTAATGGGATCCAAGTGTGAGCCTGAGGACACAAGGATGGGAGGGGAGAACTGACTCATGTACTTGTCCTCTGATCTGTGCACATGTGCATACACATGTAAAATGTGTTAAAAAATTTAAAGGATCCAAAAGTAAACACATGTATAACTTTTCCCTAGAAAGATTACTTGTTACAGTTTCAATTATTTTAGGTTAGGTTAAGAAAGTGGATTTTCGTATGGCATTTCATACATATATGTCATCATTCATTGTTTTAATTCTCTCTCTCTCTCTCTCTCTCTCTCTCTCTCTCTCTCTCTCTCTCTCTCTCTCTCTCTCTCTCTCTCTTTCCTGTCATTCTCTGTATAGTTCGTTTCCTTATCCTAGATGCTCCACCACACTGGGTTTTGGAATAATTTTTTGTAGGTGCTCCTTAATAAATAAAATTACAAATATAACTAGAGATTAGAAAGAAAATATGACACACTTAACATTTGTGTTCTCAAATTCTTTCCTTTAAATAAAGTTGGTTTTCTTTAAATGTCTTATTTAAATTTTGTTTTATTTACTGTCTATCTCTTCTCATCTTGGCCCTTCACTATTTATAAAAGTGTGTGTGTGTGTGT
This sequence comes from Peromyscus leucopus, assembly GCF_004664715.2. Lineage (NCBI taxonomy): Eukaryota > Metazoa > Chordata > Mammalia > Rodentia > Cricetidae > Peromyscus > Peromyscus leucopus. Next base: position 62,532,459 of record NC_051066.1, read on the forward strand.
GTGTGTGTGTGTGTGTGTGTGTAAGATGGAGAGGTAGAGAACTAGCATGAGAGGGAGAGAGAGAGAGAGAGAGAGAGAGAGAGAGAGAGAGAGAGAGAGAGAGAGAGAGAGAACGTTTTTTTCTAAGCATAAAATACCAAAAAATATTTCTGAGTATACTTAAAAGTAATTAATATCATTTTCCTTCTCAACCTCAGTGGAAATGCTCAAAAAAAAATCAAGATGAAATAGAGATAGGTAGAAATTCTCTTCCTGCTCAGACATCATGGACTATTAGAAACACTAGACAATGAATCAGAAATGAGCATCTTCAGATGGTGAGACTTTAGCAAAGGATACCACATCTCTTTATGCTGAAACTACAGTGCTCTGCCTGACACTTTGCTACCTGTTGTGAAATCTCTGTCTTCGTTTCCCACTGTGGCTCTCAGCATGGGCTTCTGAGATCTATTTATGTGTGTTTTTTTAAACCATAGAGACTCTCCCTGAGGAGATGCCAAGAAAAAAATTACCAGCAATACTTTTGAAAGTCTAATTGGCCCAGCCATATCCACCAGAGTCATGAAGTCAGCGGAGCTCTTTGACACAGTCCCAGCACAGCTGAGCTGAATACCAGGATGGCTGTCATCCTGTCTCTCACTTTTGGTTTTGGTCTCTGAGTGTTGCATGCTTGGGGGGTGGGGCATTCCACATTACAATTCATTTAATATCTTTTCCTGAGAAAATTATGCCTGAGTCTCTTTAGGAAAGTCCTAAACTTTTTTTTACCCATTCTTCTTTTAGGGAGATAAATTGGGTGTGTTGGAAATTTTTCTGTCATAAGCGTAACATTTTTGGGTTTTCTTTTTTCTTTTTCTTTTTTTTTTCATTCAAGAATGAGAATACTGATTTAACTTGGTATTTATAAAACTCTCAAAGAGTGGTCAGGAACAAAATATAAAAAGCCAGTGAACTCACAGCAGCATCGATGACCCACATAAGACCACTATTAGATTGGTAACATAAATATTCTATAATGAAGTGGGGAATGATTCACAAAACCTTACCTGTCCTTGACAATATTAAGTAGTTAATTGTTGCTGGGAAAAGAAAAGATGTTTTTATCAGTGCTATAGCCATTGGCAAAATGCCCATGTTCGTGTAAATAATTTTTCCCTTATCTTTTTAACCAGCCCCAAGGAAACATAAAACCCTATATAAATAAAATGAATAGATGAATCAATAAAGGACACATGAAGGTATGAAGGGTGATATCTGGGAAAAGGGGAGGCATCACAGGGTAAGGAGAAAGACAGGAGGGAATGATGGGGTGACTATGAAAAGTCATCATGCAAATGTATGAAAATGTTATAACCTCTTATTTTATGTAATTAATATACTCTAACAAAACCAAATATTTAAAAATCATCCTCAACATATGAGTAGAGAGCATGCCTACAGGATTCCTATAACATGGATTTAGACTGAATTCAAATGTCATAAGCACTTAAGATTTACAATATGCAATCAGATTCTATTATTAATCCTTTAATAATATTTAAGTAGATTTCAACATCTTGGCTAGAATATATGCTGAAGTGAACATGATTATTATGTCTTTAGTATCTTAATATCAATACTTATGGAAAAATGAACATAAGTGGTATTATTGGATTGAAAAATAGATATGCAGATAGATATAGATGGTGATGATCGATAGACAATCGATAGATAGATCGATCGATAGACACATACATAGACAAATAGATAAAGTGAGAGTAGAATATCAGTTGTCCCTGACATTAGTTTATAACTTCCAGGCATCTAATTAGACTCTCAAATAACTTAGCTGTAATAATTTAAAGCTTTAAAGTTCCTGCTAAAGATATTTATCAGCTGTAGGAGCTCCCTGGTAGAACTTTGGGGGCAACTTATGTAGACTAACATATCATCAGCAAATAGGGAAAGTTTGACTTCTTCCTTTCCAATTTGTATCCCCTTGATCTCCTTTAGTTGTCTTACTGCTCTGCCTATAACTTCAAGTACTATATTGAATAGGTATATATATAGAGAGAGTGGACAGCTTTGTCTTGTTCTTGATTTTAGTAGAAATGTGTCTTAATTTAATTTGATGTTGGCTATAAACTTGTTGTAAATTATCTTGTATCCTTGATCTCATCTTTCCAAGAGTTTTATTATGAAGGGGTGTTAGATTTTGTCAAAGGCTTTTCAGCATCTAATGAGATGACCATGTGTTGCTGTTTTCTTGCATTTTGTTTATATGGTAGATTGACAGAATTTTGTATGTTGAACCATCCCTGCATCTCTGGGATGTAGCCTTCTTGATCATGGTAGATGATGTTTTTGATGTTTTCTTGGATTTGCTTTGTGAGTATTTTATTGAGTATTTTTGCATCAATGTTCATGAGGGAAATGGGTCTGTAATTATCTTTCTATGTTGAATCATTGTTTGGTTTATGTATCAGGGTGACTGCGATGTCATAAAATGAATTTGTCAATGTTCCTTCTGTTTCTATTTTGTTTAATAATTTGAAGAATATTGGTATTATGTCTTCTTTGGAAGTCTGGTAGAATTCTGCTCTAAAACACTATGGACATGGGCTTTTTTTTTTTTTTTTTTTTGGTTGGGATACTTTCAATGACATCTTTTTCCTTGGGGATTATAGGTCTATTTAGTTTGTTTTTCTGATTTAACATTGGTAAGTGTTATCTTTTGAGATAATTGTCCATTACTGATAGACTTTTCCCATTTCTGGAGTACAAGTTTTTTGAAGTATGATCCAATTATTCTCTAGATATCCGCAGAGTCTGTTGTTACATCCCCATCCTCATTTCTGACTTTGTTAATTTGAATATTCTCTTTCTATCTATTTAGATAGTTTGGATAAAGGTTGTTCTCTCTTGTCAGTTTTCTCAAGAGTCAACTCTTCATTTCATTTTTTGGATTGTTGTTTTTGTTTCTATTTTATTGATTTACGATTTCTTGTGAGATTATTTCCTGCTGTCTACTGATTTTGTATGTGTTTGCTTATTGTTCTTTTATAGGCATGTCCTTCTTTAGGTTAGGAAAATTTTCTTCTATGATATTATAAAATATATTTTCTGAGTTTTTCAGCTGAAAGTCTTCTCCTTCTTCTTTTCCTATTGTTCTTAGGTTTGATCCTTTCATAGTGTCCCAGAATTCGTGGATGCTTTGTGTTTGGAATTATTGAGATTTATCATTTTCTTTGACTATGGAATCTACTTCTTCTATTGTATCTTCAACATCTGAGATTCTCTCTTCCATCTCTTGTGTTCTGTTTGTGATGCCTGCATCTGTAGTTTCAATTTGCTTACTCAGATTTTTCCATTTTCAGAATTCCCTCAGTTTGTGTTTTCTTTATATTGCTTCTATTTCTTTTTCAGGTCTTGAACAATTTCTTTCACCTGCATATTTTTCTAGGCTTTCTTGGCATTTTATAAGAGATTTATTAATTTCCTCTAATTTTTGTTTGTTTTGCCTCAATTTCTTTAAGGGATTTATAATTTTTCCCTTTAAAGAACCTCTGTCATAACAATATTGTTTTTAAGGCCATTTTCCTGTGCTTCACCCAAGTTGTAATATTCAGGTCTAGAAGTTTTAAGGTAGCTGGGTTCTTAGGGTGCCCGATTGCCCTAGCTTTTGTTGATTGTAGTCTTACACTGGCATTTAGGCATCTGGGTTTGCAATGATACTCGGTCTAGGTACTGATTTCTGAGATTGTATTTGCTGAATGGTTGTTTTATTCCTTTGTTTCTTTTTCCTCTTTTGTCTTCTGGTCTGGTGAGGCCTGGATTTCTGGAGGCCAGTGTGACCTCTGATCTAGTGGTGAGTCTCCATCTAAGTTGTTAGCTTTCTGGTAGTTAGCTTGGCCTTTGATTCAGCAGTTGGTCTCTGTTATTTTGACTGGTATGGTCTGTGCCTGAGCTCTAGAACTCTAGCTCAATTTGGGGCAGGAGATGAGTTGGTAGAATGGGACTTTGGGAACATAATCTAGGGAGTAGGGCAGTTCAGCTGTCAGGAGGGTCATTCACCTGTTCTTCTGATTGATGTGGCCTGCATCTGAGCCACCTCTGGCTCTTAAAATCTATCTGACTACCTTTTCACAATATTCCCTGAGCCATGTATGTGAGGGTGTTATATAGATATACCCATTTACACTGGACTTCATAAATCTGTATTTGGATTGCTGTGGTTTTCTTTAATAGTATACATCTGTTACAAAGATAAGTTTCATTCATGAAGGGTAAAGACTAAACTTATCTGTGGATATAAGGGAAATGTATAGAATGTAGTTAGTGTTGATGCTGATTTATTAATGTGGTGGTAGGTTTTCATCCAATATCCATGACATAAATAGTGTGGAGTAGTTAGCTAGATCTCCCTACCAGGCATAGTTTCCCTCTTGTTGAACAGATCTTAAAGTTTTAAGCCCAATTAGAGTGTTGTAACAACTTAACACAAGCTAGAATCTTCTAAGAGGGAGAAACCTAAATTTAGAAAATTCCTCAATTAAATTGGGCTGTGGTAGACCTATAAGGCATTTTTTAAATTACAAATTGATGGACAGGGCTCATCCAACTGTGTCTGTGCCACTCTTGGGCTGATGATTCTGGAATCTATAACAAAGCGAGCTGAACAAGCCAAGAGGCAGCAACCCTCCATGATGTCTTAATCAGCTCCTGCCTTGAATTCCTACCTGGTTTGAATTCTTGCCTTGGCTTCTCTCCTAGACGGTGACTTGAAATATGTAAGGCAAATAAACACTTTTATCCCCAAGTTTCTTTGATCACAGTGTTTCATCCCAGTAATAATAATGGACCAAAGACAGTTACTGCCAAGGGATCTAGGGCATTACTAAACACATAGGGTTATTGTGCTATGGTTCTCAAGGTCATTCATAGATATCATAACAAGGTAAGGGATTGGTTGCTTTGCTTATTTGAAAGCTTGCCGTGTGTCTTCTGGCAACAAGGAAGCTGGTATTTAGGAAGGAGTTATTAAGGTCAGTTCCAGCTCAGTGGCCTCTGTAGCTATGCCATTCATGGTGTCTTTAGCAATTGGTACTTACCTTCTAACACTGTGGGGCAAACAGGGGCAATCACAATATATTTTACATTCAGGGAGTTAGAGGATGTGCATTGAAAAATGACCCAACCCAGATAAGAAAAGTGCATATAATAGGGTTTTATAGATCCATAGTTAATGATTTAATTAGGGTTTCTATTGCTGCAAGGAAACATCGTGACCATGGAAACTCTTATAAAGAAAAACATTAAATTGTGATGGCAGCTTACAGTTTCAGAGTGTTGGTACATTATATCATGGCAGGGAGCATGCTGACTGGGAGTATGGTGGTGAGCAGACAGAAATCTACATCTTGCAGGCCACAGGAAGTGATCTAAGACACTGGGCAGTATCTTGAGCATATATGAGACTTCATGGCCTACTTCCACAGTGTCATACTTCCTCCAACAAGACCACACCCATTCCAACAAGGCTATATCTCCTAATAGTGCCACTCCATTTAGGGGACATTTTCTTTCAAACCACTGCATTCCATTCCCTGGCCCCCAAAGTCTTGTAGCCATATCATAATGTAAAAATGCATTCAGTCCAAATTCAAAAGTTCCATAGTCTATAACACTCTTAAACTTATTTAAAAGACTAAAGTTCAAAGTCTCTTCTGAGATTCATGTGATCTCTAATATGCATTCTCTTATAAAATCAAAATAAAAAAGATCACATACTCACAACATACATATTCACAGGATATACATTAACATCCCAATACATAGTGAGGAAATACTAAACCAAAGCAAAACTGAAAACAAACTGGGCAGAATCCAAACTGAATTTCCATGTCTGATGTCAAATGCTCTCCAGATCTCCAGCTCCTTTCAGCCTTGTGGACTGTAAATACTTTCTTTTTTTCTTTATTTCTCTTTCTTTCTTTCTTTCTTTCTTTCTTTCTTTCTTTCTTTCTTTCTTTCTTTCTTTCTTTCTTTCTCTCTCTCTCTCTCTTTTTCTTTCTCTCTCTCTCTCTCTCTTTTGTTTTGTTTCTTTTTGAGATGGGTTTTCTCTGTATTGTTTTGGTGCCTGTCCTGAACTCACTTTGTAGACCAGTCTGGCCTTGAATTCACAGAGATCCACCTGGCTCTGCCTTCCGAATGCTGGGATTAAAGGTGTGTGCCACCACTGCCTGGCTTACTTCTTTACTTATGGCTGATTCCACCCCTTGTTATCAGCTTTTCTTAGCAGGTATCCCATTGCTATAGTATCCCCAACATCTTTGGGTCATCATGGTATTCAGGCTTCATATTCACAGCTTCATGAAA